>NC_087348.1:135096625-135363155 GCF_030014295.1 Loxodonta africana
ACCGTGGTTAAGAGCTCGGCTGCTAACCAAAGGGTGGCCAGTTTGAATCCACCAGTTGCTTCTTGGCAGAAAGACATGGCAGTCTGCTTCTGTAAAGACTTACAGTCTTAGAAACCCTATGGGGCAGTTCTACTCTGAGTCAGAATTGATTCAACAGCAACTGGTTTGGATTTTGTTTGGTTAGAATCTTTATGGGAGTCCATCTCCAGATCTTTTCAATCCCTGAGCTGGTGGGTTCCAAAGGCCCACCTTTCAGTTAGCCAAGCACTTAACCCTTGCACCTCCAATACTTAACTCTGCGCGCGAGAGGGCCCTCTCCTGACGTCTCCCGTCTCCTCACCCCGCACACCTTGGCGTTGTCTTGCTTCTAGACCCCACCGTCCCCTCTGGAGGCCCAACCCCCCCACGCCCGCCCCACACCCAGGCCGCTGGGGG
This sequence comes from Loxodonta africana, assembly GCF_030014295.1. NCBI lineage: Eukaryota > Metazoa > Chordata > Mammalia > Proboscidea > Elephantidae > Loxodonta > Loxodonta africana. Next base: position 135,097,061 of record NC_087348.1, read on the forward strand.
GGGCCGGCAGCCATGTTCTTCGCCGTCCAGCCAGTTACTCCCGGAAGCGCTGGGACGGGCGGTGAGGGGCCCCGGCCTGAGGTGGGGGGGAGGGCCTGGTTGGCAACAAACACATAATGCACAATATTTTCATAATAATATGGTATTGGGGTGTATAATTCCTTAAATTTAACTCGTCGGGGTTTGCTGAGTTTCTTGAATCTGTAAGTTCACGTCTTTCACCAAATTTGGAAAGTGTTAGCCAGTATTTCTTCTAATACTTTTTTCTGCACCACACATTTTCTCCATGTCTTCTGGAGTTCCCATAAAGAAATAGGCTTTTGTTCTAGTTTCTGAGGCTCTGCTCATTTTTTTCCGTATTTTTTCTCTCTGTTTTCAGAATAGATATTTTCTATTGATCTACTTCCAACTCACTTAGTTTTTTTCTCTGTCATCACCATTCTGCTTTTGAAACTATCAAATGAATTTTTCATTTCTAGCATTGCATTTTTAGCATGTAAAATTTTCCTTTGCAAATAGCGACTATCTTTCCACGTATTTAAAAAATGTCCCTGTTATTTCTTGGAGCATGATTAGAATAGCGTTTTAAAATACTTGTCTTAAGATTTCAAAGCTGTAAGTCTTGCTTAAATGTTATGGAAAAACAAAATGTTAATTTTGTTTTTCTTAGCATTCAATTGACCCAGATATGTTCAGGCTGCATGTTCTGTCCTGTTTTTGTATTCTGTGGCTCACATCTTCGTTCAATTTTTGAAGCCTTTGCGGTGATACTCGGGTCTAATCTACATGAGTGCCACCCAGACTGGAATCTTGGTGGTGTTGTAACCCCTAGTGAGGCTCTTAAAGGATTTGATAACGCTTCTTAGGGTCAGGGCAAGGCATATGCATCTGGGAGGGGTGAACCAGGAGTTATAGCAAGTTTGAAGAATCTCTTTTTTGTGCTGCTTCCTCTCTCTATTTCTCTGATGCTCTCTGAGCTCTGAAGGAGTGCTTTCCTGGCCCACTGGCAGGAATGCTGGGGCTTTAATCTCCTCATTCTGTCGTGCACATAAGTGACCGGTTCTGCCTATGGGGCCAAAATACTCCACAACCGGCCCAAAGGTTGGCAGCATGAGCCTGTCAAGAAGTTCCTCAGAAGACTAGCCTGGTGATCTGCTTTTGAAAAGTCACACCCTTAGAGGCAGAATTGACTAAATGCCAACAGCAGACAGGGAGAGAGAAAACGTAATGGAGCTTCCTCCACACTCTTGGGCCCTTACATACTCTGGTCAAAGAGAAGGAATCTCTTCTTCCAGAGTTTTAAGTTTCTTCCCACCTGCCTACCTGCCCACCTCTCTCCTTTTACGGACCCTCTATCCCATTTGATATGAGAGAGGGCTTCTCTTGGAGCTGTTCCTGTGCACAGCTGGTATGCAGTTACATGATTTGGACTCATGTAATTTCATCCTCTGGAATGTTTATACTTTATGTTCTGGTTTCCTACCACTGCCAACCACTTCCTTTGCAGAGTCCTGAGATAGTGGCCCATGCATTTGTCCAGATACTTAGTTGTCAGATACCAGTATAGCCACCGGGGGAAGTGTTGGTTGTGGTAAGTGGGGGAGGGACTGTACACTGAAGGAGCTGCAAGATCTGGCTGTCTTGTGTGAGCAGGACGGGGGTGTGCTGAGGATGGGTGCTGAAGGTGCTGAGTCAAGGGGAGTTTAATATAAAGTTGGGTCAAGGAGAGTTTGTTGATATGGGGAAACTCTCTCCTAACAAGGATTTATCGCCATAGCAAAGGCTCTAGAAATGGGTCTCGTAAGCTGTGGCATTGTTCTTCGATGCATGGAAAAGGCAATGGCCCACTATCTATGAAATAGAAATGCCAGACCTGCTGTGTCAGATGTGGGAAGATGAGGTAAAAGTCTCCAATATGTGTCCGTGCCAGAGTTAGTTTCTATAAGACCATTTCTTGGAGGTCCTGAAGGATACCCATTTCATGAAAATAATAAGGAATGCAGAGATGAGGGGAACAGCAACAACACTGAACTTACTGATATCTGTCTTCTCTTGGGGGTCCCTGGGTGCCACAAACAGTTCAGTGCTCAACTACCAGCTGAAAGTTTGGCAGTTTGAACCCACCGAGGGGTACCTCAGAAGACAGGCCTGGTGATCTCCTTCTAAAGGGTCACAGCCTTGGAAACCCTATTGAGCAGTCCTACTCTGCACACATGGGGTTGTCATGAGTTGGAAATGACCTGACGGCAACAAACGACAACAATTCTCTGTTGGCTGAGATTGTTAGTGGGAGCCGGGCTACCTCATACCAATATAAGTAGTGGGATCCTAGCCCAACAGAGGCCAGGTAGAAGTACTTAACTGTCAGAAACAAGTTGTTCGTGATTACAATAATGGTCAGCAGGTCAGAGTATTAGTCACCTATTGGGGCATAATAGATTATCCCCAAACTTAGCAGATGAGAGATAAATGGAAAAATATTCAATTCATGTGGATAAACTTGGAACTAGACAAAGATTTTGGTAAGACTCAACATACTTTTAAGGTGAAGGGTTAAACTAGAAAATTTAAATAACTGGTATAAGTATAAAAACAGATTTTCAAAATAATGATGATATAATTGCATACCCGAATAAAAGACAAGTACTTCAAAATCAATGGTTTCTCTCCCATGTGGACATAAGGGACTGAAATTGGCAAGGGTGGGAAGGGCTGATCGTTCTCTTTCCCCTATTACTTGACTGTAGCAAACTGTGTCCAAAACTATAAAATATTTAGGGAAACATTGTTTTGACCGGAGCAGCAAAGGACATATATAAAGAAAACTAATGTATTAAAGTAAATAAAATGAAACCTGAATATGTGCAAAAAATATGCCATATTTCCAAATGGGAAGCCTTGTTAATTAAATGGAGGTTCCCAAAACTAATACATAAATGGAATGCATTTCCAATTAGAATATTCAGGTAGTCGTTTTTAATTGTATATATTAATCATAAGCTACAAGTAGTACAATAGGTAACAAAGGATGTTGTTGCTGGAGCCTTGGACAAGATTTTTGACTCACATCACAGCCCTCCCGTCTGACTGCCCAGTAGGCCTTTATAGGCCGTAATTTTTATGGGAGCAGACCACCAGGCCTTTCTCCCTCAGAGCCACTGGGTGGGTTCGACCTGCCAACCTTTCTTTCAATTAGCAGTCAAGCACTTAACCATCGCAACACCAGGGCTGCATTAGCAAAGAATAGACAAGAAAAACCTGAAATAACAGAATAGTAACAGGTGTCTACCTCATCAAGTAACAGAGCAAATCAATATTACATAGCATACAAACTGACAGGCAGACAACTGAAATAGGAAACCTACTAGGAAATCACAATAACTATTCATACAAAGGTGGTGTGAAAATTATATTTATCTAATAAATGGTGCTGACTCAACTGATTGTTCTGGGGGACAAAGCTTGCAAAAATGTGATACACAAATCATAGATTTGGAAAATGATGTGAAATGTAGATGACAAAGATTAATAACAATTTATATTTTACACAAGAAGGATAAAAGTTAAGTACTTGAAAAATGAGCAGTGAATTAAAAACAGATCATTCAGAGCAAATTCACATGCCCAGTAAACATAGTCCAAGTTGCTCAAAAACACTGGTAGTTCAGAAAATATCAAAGTCCCAGTGAAACTGGCACAATTTAAAAATCAACACCATCTATGGCTGGCTGGGCTGTGGGGAGAAGGAAGCCCTGAGACATGGCTGGAAAGGTGCTTTGTGACAGCCTTTAGGGGAAAGACATGGCCATGGCTCTGTACTTTTAACATTCTTTGAACTGGAAATCTCACTCTGTGGAGTCTACTCCACATAAGCGAATCCTGTACTATACAAAGGCTGTTTATTATTAATAATGACAAAACATTGACTGTCCATTGGTGATGGAATGATAGAGAATGTATGGTAAAGCTACATCATCAATAACATAGGGAGTCCTTAGAATGAAAAATAGTTGTAGTAGTTAAGTAGGAGAAATCTCTGTGAAGTATTATGGAAGTTTACTGAAAACACGAAGGTGCAGAGAAGTATATATAAAATTAGCACATTTGGGAAGAACAATAGTAATTGTTTGAATATGTTTGAATACCTGTTTACATGTATGTGTGTGTATAAATGAACAGACGATGGTACATGTATGTCTGCGTGTGCTTATTTAAGCAAGGATAAGACAGACTACTTAGCACATGGTCAAAGTGAATTACCTTGGATTCACTTGTGGGAAAGAACAGGGGGTGGAAAGCTAGAATATACAGGAAGAGTGGACTGAAAAAGCATGGGTGATAACGTGTTTCCATTTTACTAGTGTTATGTATGAGACAAACAAATCTGTCTTGAAAGAAGCCGGAATGTTCCTTAGAAGCAAGGATGGCTTTAGACATGTTATCAGCAGGGACCGGTCCCTGGAGAAGGACACCATGCTTGGTAAAGCAGAGGTCCAGCGAATAAGAGGAAGACCCTCAATGAGATTGACTGACACAGTGGCTACAACAGTGGGCTCAAATATAGCAACCATTATGAGGGTTGCCCAGGACCAGGCAGTGTTTTGTTGTGTTGTGCATAGGGTCGCTGTGAGTCAGAGCCAACTCGATAGCACCTAACAACATGTCTAAGTCTAGATAAAGTGTACTAAAACTGTTATTATCTATTTAATTTATGTGTGTAACTTAGAAGACATAAAAATATAGAGTTAGTGCTATATCTAATGACTTACAGAGAATCAAGATAGAATGTCAAGGGAAAGAAGGGGCAAGAGCAATGTGGGTAGAGTGAGACCAAGTTTCCATAAAAGCAAACACCCCATCAGATCTACTTGTGTACCTGTGACTGTGTATACATGTCCCAGCAGAGAAACCTAGGGAAGGGTACACATGTGTCTATTAACTTTGGATACCTTGGGGGAGCAGGAGCAAAATATGAGGGTGGGACTCTGCATGTTAACTTTTTCATTATACAAATTTGTATTCTTAGACATGTAATAAAAAAGAATTTCATAGCTTTGGAAATTAGTAAATGACATAGATACCTATTTTTAAATAGGTGAAAATTCTCTATGACAGACAAAGATTTTAACCTCTGAAAGGAGAGCATACCACAGACGGTAATAATCACGATCAGTGGATTTCTTGCATGTTCCTGGAGCCAATGTGCTCTTCTGGTGTCTGTAACTAGAAATGACCAAAAATAATTTGGGGAAGTCAGTCACCTCTTGCAAACACACGTCCACACCTAAATGAAGGAGAATGGACACCATGTGCAATTCACTAGGTAACTCATGTGCCTCTAGAAGATTCTCTTTCCCGGATATGCTGCCACTACCTCCTCCCCACCTTGCCACACTGAATAACCCACCTTGTGCATTCTAGACCCTTTTCAGGACTGAGCATAGATGACATCAACTGAGAAGATAGTTGAAGAAGAGAAGAGAGTTTGATGAAAAGATTTCAGAAAGCAGTACCTCCCCAACCAGCCTCTCCCCAACCTGGGAATGCCAACCTCTCCCACTCTGATACCTCTGAGAATCTCTGATTTTCCTTTTGGATCCTTAGGAGACTGCCGAATTCACCTGTCCTGAAAGCCTTCACTGCCCTCCACCTCTGACACTGTTCCATGCAGGAGCTGTCTCTGTCACTCTGAGAAATCCACACAGGACAGCCTGTGGTTGGAGGTGCTCATTCTGGAGGTCCTGCCCTCCCTTCCTGTGTCCCCGAAGGCTTCCCTGTGACAGTAGAGGTCTCATCTTCCAGGGAGATGGCTACGCCCCTGTCATGTCCAGACCTGGGACCTGATGCTATGGCTGAGATTTGGGCTTTTCTGTCCACTACTTAGTCTGGGCCTGAATCTGCCCCTTCCCACCCTCACCTCTGATCACCTGTGTTCTTGCTGTTCTCTCTGGGTTTAGAAGCCTGCCCTCTGCTTCTTTCATCTGAGTCGACCTTTTTCTTCAGTTCTTTGACCTCAGGACATGTCAGGTTAGACCACAGAAAGAAGAAAAAATATTAGCAAGTTTCATTAACATGTCAAAAACCTGAAAGGATAGCTTGATTTAGAGGAGAGGAAAAAGTTCCAAAGCTCTATTCCTTACCTTAGGACATGCTATACAGAAAATATCCTGCAAGCACTGAATCAACTCTTATCCAGAAATGGAAAACACCCAGGAGGATTTTGCTACACCAGCTCCCCCTTCCCCTCCCCTAATCCTAATCATAAACCCAAATTCACCCTGTGAGGACAGAAGACATGACGGGGGTGAGCTCCTTTTTCTCCACCCCGCCCTCCTGTCCTTCTCCCAAGCCCTGCTTCTTTCTCTGCCTGCAGGCTGCTGGGAAGGGACCCAGAGTCCTCGGTTTAGGGCTTTATGTTCACTGCTCACCTGCGGGCAGGTTCCGCACAGTCTGCAGCTTCTCTGATTCCTTCTCCTGCAAAGAACTCAGTGACACCCCATGACCGTCACACCTCCCTTAGAGCTGTCCTTGCAGGGACCCCTTACCCTCCCAAGTCCCACTGAAATGCCATTTCCCTTTCCCTACTTATGCTATGCTCATCCTCAGAGTTCTGAGACCTCATCATCCGGGTGAGGCCTGTTCTCTCCTCTTCTGGGCCAGGGGAGCCTCTGAGGGGACCTGGTGTCTGCGGTCAGCTATCTGGGGCTTCCTCCATCCAGATCCTCCTAGGGCTGGAGCTCTCTGTGCACTTGGGGTGGGAGGGTGGGGGTCTTCCAGGGGAGCTGGGTTAAACGAAACGGAATGGAGGTCTCTCCTGAAGGGCCCACACTTCCAGCCCAAAGGCCCTGCTCCTCCTAGTCCGGGGATGCTAGAGGGTCTTCTGGAGCTTCCGGCTCTGGCCTTGGTGCTGCGCCTGCACCCTCTGCAGCTGAACTCCTGCCTCTGCAGCCTCTCCAGCTGATCCCTCAGCCTCTTTAGCTCCTCTCTCTGCTTCTCCAGCTGCTCCTCCAGGTGCCTGCAGACCACACTCTTCCTCACCTCCCTCTTCTTGGCGACCATCAGGCAGCATCTGGCCACCTAGTGGCAGGATTCAGGCCTACAGGGGACTGAGAGTGGAATCTGGAAGGCATTATGCTGAGTGAAATTAGTCTGTCACAAAACGACAAATACTGTATGAGACCACTATTGTAAGAACTCATGGAAAAGTTTAAACGCAGAAGAAAACATTCTTTGATGGTTAAGAATGTGGGGAGCGAGGGAGAGGAAAATTCACTAACATTGTGAAAATGTCAGTTCTACCCAAAACCATCTACAGATACAATGCAATCCCAATTCCAATTCCAAAGACAGTTTTTTAACAGTAACTGTAGACAAATATCATCTTAGGTGAAGGGAAGGACAACGCACAATACAGAGGAAGTCAGCACAACTGGACTAAACTAAAAGCTAAGAAGTTTCCTGATCACAACCAAATACTTTGAGGGACAGGAGAGCAGGGGCGGTGGTCTGGGGACCATGGATTCGGGAGACATGTAGGTAATTGGCATAAGGAAGTTTATTAAGCAAATGTTCTGCATCCAGTTTTGGTGAATGGCATCTGGGGTCTTCCAAGCTAGTAAGCCGCCATCTAAAATTCAGAGATAAGAGGTTTGGGAGAAACCACAGCCCATCACACTCCATTATCATCCCCTGAACTCACATTTCTCTTCCCAATAGAATGGTAACCTCTTTGAAGGCAGGGAAAACTTTCAATTCATTTTTATTACATACTTATTATTAAGTTTCCCCCAATCCTCCCAACACCTCCAAAAGCTGCCATGTTTGTCTTGTTTAGGTTCAAACTGGGCCCTCGAAACTGAACAATGTCAGCAATGATGTCACACAAGTGTTATGGAAGCCTTGGTGCTCACTCAGATCCAACTGCTCTTTGGAGAGGTTGTCGATCTGAGGTCTCCTGTGGGAGAGCAACTTAAGCTACCAGTTCACAGAGAGTGATCCCTCAGTTGGAGTTCCCAACTCGTGAGAGCTTGGAACAGAGGGGTGAACATCCTTTGGGGGACCTTTTTTTTTTTGTTGTTTACCTTCACCCAGTCAGGATGAAATGGCAATATGGGAAGGAGAAACCTCTAAGACTCGAGGTAGGGGTGGCAGAAAAATTCTTCCTGATTGACAGGAGGTGTGTGGCAAAGAGTCTGATTTCACCAGACAAGATTTGGAGACAAGATATGGATTTTGAGTGAGGAGATGAAGTGGCTCTCCCAGAGAAAGTGCTTGCTGTCGTTTAGTAGACAACAAAACTGTGATGTGAATAAAGGAATGAGCGAATGAACCAAAGAACACTACTGTAACTCTAAGGGCCTTTCTGAGTAGGCACAGACTAGCTACTCAATTGTTCGGGCTTGGGAACGTCCTACTTTATGTTAAGGAAGCCACTGGGCAACTGGGACGAGGACGAAGGGTGTTTAGGGAGATCAGTTATTGTATCATATTTTCAAATAAGATTGAATTAATATGTCATGTCAGGAATAACGAAAGAAGTAAAATTTCTCAGGAGCTTATGAAAGTGGGTGGCGTGAGGAAGCACTGTATCTGTACCACTGTGAACTATGCTGTCCCCAGCCTGGGCTTGGGCAGAAGAGGGTCAGGACAGACCCCATCCCCCTAGATCCAGGGAATCCCCTTCTTCTCTTCCAAGGCTTAACACCCAGTCACAGCAAAGCCTCACTTCAGGATAGCATTTTAAATTCCTACTCTACTTAGCTTGAAGTATAGGTTAAGGAGATGAAGGTGCCTAGGTGATGCAGTTTGTGCTCGACAGCTCACCTAAAAGTAGGAGTACTGGGGAGAAAAGTCCTGGCGATCTGCTTCTGTTAAGATTACAGTCAAGAAAACCCAATGGAGCAGTTCTACTCTGAAACACATGGGGTCGCTACAAGTCAGAATCGACTTCATGGCAACTGACAACAACAAACTGAACCTGAGCTTCTGTGGTTCCTAATTGTACACCCTTTCATCAGCCAGTGTCTGCCCTCCTCCATCTTTTCAGCTGCTTGCCCATGCTGCCCTGGACCTCCCCAGCCCTGTTTCCTGTTTCCTCCTTGGTCCTCTGCCTGGCCACTAACTTGCTTCTGAGAGCTTTCGCTACTTTCCACCCCACACCACACTCACACACCCAACCTGGCTCCGTCTGTTTTCTCTCTTCATCCTGAGGTCTCGAATCCTTCCCTCATGTTCAGAAATGTACATAGATAGACCTTATGTTGACACATACAACCCTCCTAGACACACACAGGTGAGGTGGTTTTGTCTCAGCCTCTCAGGTTTGTGGCATCAAGGCTTTCGGCCAAACATATGTTTTCTGCATCACTCTGAAGTCACTCATCTAATAAGGACATGGTAAGGGGCTTCTGTTCAATCGTTTTCAAGAGGAAACGATTTTAACCTGTTACTGTGGCTTGGTTAAGAAGGGTACAAGGAAGAGGTATACCTGTCAGAGTCTTAACTAAATATACAAATTATTCTCTAACTTTTAAGTATTATCCCTTCTATGAAAGGCTTCCCTTAAAAAGAGGTGAAAATTTCTCCCATTTGTGTGTTTAAATTTACTAAGAAAATCACTTTCGTAGGAAACTCCTTTTGGAAAAGTCACGAAATATTATAAAAGTTCAAGAAAATGAGGTCATTCCCATGTTCCAAAGGAGCAAATTGACTGAGCATTCAGCAAAAAAGGGGAGAGGGGGCACATTGGATGATGTTCTATTTACAAATATAAAACCCCAAGACATATTATAGTGTTTTCAGAGTAAACATTTTTGTTATAAGGTACCACTATCATTAGCGTCATTGTGCCCAGGGGATTCTGTCTCCCACAGCAGCGCCCCCAAGAGGAGTGAGGGGTCCCAGGACAGAGGGAGAATTGATGGGAGGACGGTGGTGTTGGACAGGCCCCAGGGATCCCTAAGACCAGATCCTTGGGCTCATAGATGAGTCTTCCCAAGACCCAGAGATCAGGTAAATTAACTCTGTTCTCAGAGGTCTCAACCCAAGAGGAAAGTGCCATGCAGCCAACAATATCCACGGCAAAAAGCCCAAGTTCCGGGCCCAAGAAGATTCCACAACCATCAGAGAGCTCTTTTCCCTTATCTTCTGCTGAGCAGACCTCGCACTTATTCAGCTACGGGCCTGCTCCAGAGAAGTAATGGGTCAGGAGCCCTACTTCACCCAGGTGTGCACAGTCAAGGGTGTGGCCATGGCCTGGGAGACCAAAACCTTTGCCCTCGTCGGCAAGATGCTCCAGGTCTTTGAGGCCGAGCTCTCCGAGGAGAGCACAATCAGCTCTGCCCCTAGTCTGGCCAACACTGAGTCCCTTGTCAACACCCTGGAGCCCTGGCAGGAGGAGGCTTATACCCCAGAGCTCAGTGTACAGGGGGAGAAGCATGGGGAGAGGCCCCATGCGGCCACCCTGGAATGGCTGATGACCCGTGAACATGGCTTCCGCTGTGTGGCCTGCTGCCACGTGTTCGAGTCCCAGGAGGCCCTGGTGGCCCACTCGGAGCATGGTGTGAGCCAGGGCTTCAGCTGTCACATCTTCTATGACGAGCTGCTGGAGAGGTGGCTGCCACCCTCAGCCCAGCACAGGCCCCGACGCTGCCACCAACTGGCCAGGTGCCGCCTGATGGCTTCCAAGAAGGGGGAGGTGAGGGAAAAGAGAACGGTCTGTAGGTGCCTGGAGGAGCAGCTGAAGAAGCAGAGAGAGGAGCTGAAAAGGCTGAGGCACCAGCTGGAGAGGACGCAGAGGCAGGAGCCCTGGCTGCAGAGGGCACTGGTTTAGCACCAATGGCAGAGGCCGAAGTGCCTGAAGACTCTCTCTCCAGCACCCTGGGACTGGGAGGAGCAGGGCATTTTGGCTGGAAATGTGGGTCCTCTCATCAGCTACTACCCAAAAGGTTTGTGGTTTTAACCCACACAATGGCCTGTGGAAGAAAGGCCTGGTGATCTACTTCCTTATTATCACAGTCATTGAAAACCCTACTGAGTGCAGTTCTACTCTGAAACAAGTGAGGTCTCCGCGAGTTGCAATCAACACCACGGCAACAGATTTTTGCTCTATCAAGACCTCCATTCAGGGTCCTTTAACTCACCTCCCCTGTAAGAACTTTCCCTCCTGTCCCTATGTCCCCACTGTCCCATGCCAAGTGCATGGAGATCTCCAGCCCTAGAGGGATCCAGATGGAGGAAGTCCCAGGACAGTTGACCGCGGACACCAGGTCCACTCAAAGGTTCGCCTGGCCTAGGAGAGGAGAGGACAGGCCTCATCTGGGTGGTGAGGTCTTGGAACCCTAAGGATGAGCACAGTGTAAGTAGAGAAAGAGAAATGGGGTTTCAGTGGGACTTGGGAGGCTGAGAGGGGGCCCTGCAAAGACAGCTCTAAGGGAGGTGGGATGGTGGAGGGGGTGTCACTGAGTTCTTTGCAGTAGGAGGAGCCAGAGAGCTGGCAGGTTGTGGGGAAACCTGCCTGCATGCGAGCAGTAGGCATAAAGCCCTCAACCATGGACTGCAGTTTCCCTTCCCAGCAGCCTCCTGGCAAAGGAGAAGGAGGGCCTTTCAGGAGGAGAGAAGGACTGGTAAAGCGAGCTCACCCCATCCACTACTGGCCTCACAGGGAGTTTGGGTTTGTGATTAGGATGCATTGTTGTTGCCTCTTTGGGTGAGTATAGTGGAAGATGGTATAGAAAATTCACTGGGTGGCCTCCTTTCCTGGAAAACTGTAGATCCAGTAATTACTGGGTAATTCCTGCACAGCATCTCCCAGGAGGTTAGGGGCGAAGTTTGGAACTCTTTCTTTTCTTTAAAACAGGTTTTACCCTCTGACTGTGAACATGTCAAAGACATTTTTGGTTTTTCTTCTTTCTGTGGTATAACCTGACCTGTCCTGAGATCAGAGGACTAGAAGAAAAATCCTGACTGAGATGAAAATAGCAAAAGACAGGGCAAGAAGACGGATGATCAGAGGTGAAGGTGAGAAGGGGCAGATTCAGGTCCAGACTCGACAATGAGCAGAAAAGGCCAAGTTTCAGCCACAACAGCAAGTATTAGGAACTGGGGAAACCCTGGAGGTGCCAGGGGTATGTCCTTCCCTCGGTGATGAGACCCCAAGTGGCACAGGGAAGCCCTCAGGGACAAGGAAGGGAGGGCAGGGCCTCCAGGAGGGGCATTTCCAACCACAGGCTGCCCTGTTTGTACTTCTCAGAGTGACAGACTCTCCTGCGAGGGACATGGTCAGAGGCGGAAGAAGCGAGGGCTTTCAGGCGAGGGGAATTCTGCAGTCTCTGATGATCAAACAGAAAGCCCTGGATGCTCAGAGGTACAAGAGAGTGAGGGGGCCAGCATTCCCACAGTGGCCGTAGGCTGGCTGAGGGGGTCCTACTGTCCCTGGAGCTATTGGTCGAAATATTTTTCCTTAAAAGCTGCATCTTTCCAGTTAACTTCCTCTATGTTCAGTCCAGGAAAAGGTACAGCATGCAAAGGGTACGTTTTCCAGCAGAGCAGCAAGTGGAAGGAAGTGGTAGTGGCATATCAGGGAAAGAGAATCTTCTAGAGGCACATGAGTTACCTAGTGAACTGCATGTGGTGTCCAGCCTTCTTCCTTTGTCTGTAGACATGTACTTGCAGGAGATGTTTGAGGAGTAACTTCATGGACCCTTACAAAATTCTCGCTGGTCATTTCCAGGTGTAGAGACCAGAAGAGCTTATTGTCTCCAAGAACAAGCATGAAATCTGCTGGGTCTGACTGTTGAGCAGTCTGTGGTGTGCTCTTCTTCCAGTGATTAAAATCTTTGTGTCTGTTGTTATTTTCCCCCTGTTCAAAAAAAAAAATCCAACAAAACGTTTTTAAAATAATGTATCTATGATGATGTTTATCAACTTTCAAAGCTCTGGAAGTCTTTTGTATAACACCTCTAAGGGTACAGATTTGTATAATGAAAAAGTTACAGTCATGGTCCCACCCTCATATGTAATTTGGTCCTGCACCCCCAAGGCGTCCAATGTTAATAGACACATGTGTATCTTTCCCTACGTTTCTCAGCTGGGACACATACACACAGTCACAGGTTCACAAGTAGATCCCCTGGTTTGTTTGCTTTAATGGAAATTGGGTCATACTCTACCCACAGTGCTCTGTAAATTGCTGATTCCCTGAAGGTCATTAGGTATGGCACTAACACTGCCTTTTAAGATTGAACTCATATTTACACATAAAGCATTTAAATAGATGAGAACCATTACTGTATACACTATCTAGACTCATACATAGCACTACTACAGTGGAAACACATATCACCAGTGCTTTCTAAGTCCGCTCTTCCTGCATGTTCTAACTCCCCCGCCCCAACCAGTCCTTTTCCAGAAGTGAATCCAAGGTAATTCAGGTTAACAATGTGGTAAGTAGTCTCTCTTACCCTTGCTTATATGAGCACACACAGACATACATGTATCTTCGTCTCCTCATTTATAAACTCACATAAACACAAACAGGTATTCAAGCATACTCAAACAATTGCTATTGCTTTACCCTAATGTGCTCATTTTATACAGACTTTTCTGCACCTTGATTTTCTCCTTCAGTAATACTTTACAGAGATTTCTCCTGTTTAACTACCAGAGTTCTTTTTCATTCTAATGACTCAAACTTTATTGATTTAGCTCTACCATAAATTATCTATCTTTCCACCATCCATGGCAGTCGATTTTTTGCCATTATTAACAATAACCGTCCTTTGTATACTAGAGGATTTGCTTCCATGGGATAGATTCCAAAGGGTGAGATTTCTAGGTCAAAGAATGTTTCAAAATTACAGAGCCATGTCCGTGTCTTTCCCCTAAAGGCTGTCATAACGCCCCTTTCCAACCATGTCTGAGGCATCCTTCTCCCCGCAGCACCCCCCAGCCCGCCCCAGCCATAGGTGGTGTAGATTTTTAAATTCTACCGGTTTCACTGGGACTTTGATATTTTCTTCACTACCAGTGTTTTTGAATAACTTTGATTATGCTTATCGGCCATTCGTATTTGCTCTGAATGGCCTTTTGAATTCATTGCTCATTTTGCAAGTCCTCTATTTTTGTCTTCCTTGTATAAAACGGAAAACGTTGTTAATTCTTAGCACCGACATTTCCCATAATTTCCCAAATCCATCACTGATGTATCACATTCTTAGAAGTTTTTTTTTTTTTTCATTTTGCTGAGAATGATCAGTTGAGTCAGCAGCATTTATAAGATAAACCATAATTTTCCTGAGTTGAAATACCACCTCTGTATTAACGGTTATTATGATAATCTCTGTGGATTCGCTACTTTGTTTCCTTGGTCTAGCTTTCAGTTCCTATGCTATGTAATATTTGTTCCGTTAGTTGATGAAGCAGCCTCCTTCTTTTTCAGGTTTTGTTGTCTGTTCTTTGGTATCTATTATACTATTTGCATCTTAAGATTACTGTATACAATTCAACAAATAACTAGGTAAATATTCTAATGGGAATTGCAATACATTTGTATGTTGATTTTGGGGGACCATCATTGATTAAACAAGACTTCCCATTTGAGAAAACATTTTTTGCATTATTAAGGTTTAATTTTATTTCCTCCTCTACATGAACTTTCTTCAAATAGGTTCTTTTCTGTTCCGGTCAAAACAATATTTTCCTAAGTAGTTTATGGTTTTGGACACAATTTGATGCAATCATGTAGTAAAGAAAATTGTCTTTATTCCTCCCACCCTGAAACTTCCAATTTTGGGCACTGTGTGTAGATTGGAGAGAAGTCATTGATTTTGGTATATTTGGCTTGTCAGTTTACCAAAATTTTTATCTTCATTTTCTAGGTATGCAATTATATTATCATCAAAAAAAGAAGAAAATCTGTTTTAATATTTAATTCATTACTTAACTTTTCTAGCTCATTAATTCACCTAGAAAAGTATGTTGGGTCATAAAAGTAATAACAGTGTATTTGTCTACTTCCAAATTTTATTAGCATGAATGGAGTATTTTTCCATTTATCTAATACCTGCTATGTTTTATGATAATTTTTTATGCCCCAGTAGATAATATATTGACCTGCTGACCGTTACAGTAATGACATACACCTTGTTTCTGATAGTTAAGTGCTTCCACCTGGCTTCTGCTGCTCTGGGACCCCATTATTCCCATTGCTACTAGGCAGCTGTCTCCTACCCACAACCTAAGCCTCCAGAGGACAGACATCGCTAAGTTTCACTTTGCTGCCGCTCCCCTCCACCGTGCATTCCTTATTGTTCTGAAGAGAGGAGTGTCCTTCAGGACTTCTCAAAAATGGTCTTAAGAAAACGCACTCTGGCATGTCCACGTATTGGAAACTTTCCCCCATTTTTCAACATCTGACACAGCAGTAACGGCATTTCGATTTCGTAGATGTGGGCCGTTGCTTTTTCCAAGCTTCCAAGCACAATCCCTGTAGCATATTAAACCCATTTCCAGAACGCTCGCAATGGCAATAAATCCTTTTTAGGAGAGAGTTCCCCCATATCAACAAACTCCCCTTGACCCAACTTTACATTAAACTCCCCTTGACTCAGCACCTTCAGCACTCGTCCCTCAGCACACCCCGGTCCTGCTCACACAGGCAGCCAGGTCTTGCAGCTCCTTCAGTGTACAGTCCCTCCCCCCAACCACAACCAACACTCCCCTGGTGACTATGCTGGTATCTGACAACTAAGTATCTGGACAAATGCATGGGGTACTATCTCAGGACCCTGCAAATGAAATGGTTGAAGGTGGCTGGGGGAGGAAACCAGAACATAAAAAAAGAGGCTGAAATTAAATGAGCCCAAATCTCATAACTGCATTCAAGTCGTGGATAGAAATAGGTCCAAGACAATCCTTCTTTCTCTCATGTGGGGGGAAGACGGTCTGTAAAGGAGAGAGATGGGCAGGCAGGCAGGGGGGCAAACACCTAATACTCTAAGTCCAAAGAGTGTAGAGGAACGTCTGTTACGTTTTCTGTCTCTATCATACCATTATTTGGCCCCATAGACAGACCCAGTCACTTAACCGTGTGGCAGAATGAAGAGATTAAAGCCCCAACATTCTTGCCAGTAGACCGGGAAGGTAGCCCCTCAGAAGCCAGAGAGCCTCAGAGAGATAGAGAGGAAGCAGCTCAAGACAGGGATTTCATAAAGTCACATATAAAGTCACCTCTAAGTTGACTTGACGGCAATGGGTAAGTTGCACATGCATAGATCTGATCCTAAGAAGCATTGCAAACCTTTGAGCACTGTATTATGGGTTAGAACACCATCTAGGTCCCAGACTGAGCGGCACTCACATAGATAAGTCCTCAAAATATTTTAGTCCTCTTAAGCTTCGAAAACTCAAAAGACATTTGAGCCACAGCATACAGGAGATGAGACAGAACTTGCAGCCTGACCATAACTGGGTCTGTTTCTTGCTAAAACAAATGAACAAAAAAATGACATTTTCCATAAGATTAAAGCAGGACTCATAGCATTGGCATAACAGAAAAAGTGTAAAAAGGTATTGTAACCATGCTCTAAGAAGTAACAGGAACAGTTTTGTTTTTTTTTAACAAATGGCAACATAAATATTATCACTAAAGAAAAAGAAGGTATTTACAAATGACAATTTTTGATGTGAGAAAAATTTAGGTATGAATACACTAATAGAAATTAAAAATTCACTTGATGGGCTCAATAGCAGAATGTAGATGGTATTCTGTGTAGGTGTAGAAAGAAGTATTTGAAAAAATCTGGGCTGAACAGTTCCCAATTTTGGTGAAAGACATAAACTTACAGATTTAAGAAGCTCAGGACATGCCAACAAGTTAAATTCAAAGAACTTTATGCCCAAATAAGTCATAATCAACTGCAGAATAGCAAAGACAATGAAATGCCTTGGAAGAAGTTAGAGAGAAAACAACACATTTCACAAAGGGGAAAAAAATTTTCAGTTACTCTACAGTTCTCATCCAAAACCATGGAGGTCAAAAGACTGCAACAACATTTTTTCAGTGCTGAAAGAAAAGAATCATTAACTCAGAATTTTATATCCAGTGGAAATATCCATCAGGAAAAAAGGAAAATAATGACATTCTCAGCTGAAGGAACTCTAAAGAGAATTCATAACCACCAGACTTAGTTTAAGCACTAAAGGAAGTTCTTCAGGTGGCAGACTCGGAATTTCAGGAATTATGGAAAGCAGCACAGTGCTAAGTATCTGGGTGAACATTCTATGCCAACCCTGCTGTGACTACACAACATGGCGCAGGACTGCCCTCTTTGGAAAGTCTTTACAGCTTGGTGGAAACACTTTGGAATACACTCTTGGTGGCGTATCAGTACTAGAGAATGAAATTTACTTCGAAAATATATGAGAGATGTCTGTAGCCACATCTGGTGAAAAACTGGATAATAACATTTTGGACACCAAATGAAAGACGGTAGCAAACAAACAAAATGAGTCTGAATTCCCATGTGCCCATGAGCCGGCTCTGAAGGCCTTCCCCAGGGAGGCATTTCAAATACATCTGCAGCAATGGCAGCATCAGGGAATGTAGGCTATAAACCTCTCCTGTGGCCTTCTCTGAAGGGTAACCACTTGCTTAAGTACCAAGCTTAGTGGTTAACATATAGTCATTCTGTAGGCAGTTTAGCTAAGAATTACAATGCCTCCTTGAGAGGAAAGCATTTTACACGAATGACGTAAACAAGTGCCTCAAAGACAAAGTAATAGTAAACCAAGGCATTTCCCATCAGTCTTTTTACCTGAGAGGGTCTTTGTAAGGATTTCCTGCAGCTCAGAAAAAAGAACAGAGTAAACTCTGTCTTCTTTCACCTCTTCCCTCCTCAAGAAACAGGAACTGGTGCTAAGATGTCAGGGGTCAAGCCCCAAACTCCTCTCCTGGTCCCGTATCTAAGTTGTGTAATAACACCAGACAATCAGCTATAAGAAGATGAACCCAAGGAGTATTTCCAGTCTGTGACAGGTTTGCCTTCCAGTGAAATCCTGTTTCAAATCGCTAGACCAGCGGAGGAGCTCTGGTCCTCTGACCTGAGAGAAGGACAGGGTGGGATTGTCAGAGCCTCCTTGACCATCATTCTCCCCAAGAGGTTTTGGAGGCTCGTTCATGTCATAACTCAAGGACTATTACTGCCCAGTTGCATAACTGCGAAAAAGACTTTCTCCTTTGAAGGAGCAAAGGGCCCAGGAGGGGCAGGTGTGAGGTTTTTCTCTTTAAGTCAGCTTTGTGCCTTCAGGTCACTGGCCCCTGGCCACCTTCACAACCGGCCTTTTGAACTCATCCTCATCTCTCCCTCCCAAATTCCCCCAGCACCGTGGGCTGTGGCTTCTGCGGGTTTCAATGGTGTCCTTTCAGTAGCTCCTTGCCCCCCGCTGAGGGAGCAAACCCACAGTGCCCTTAAGTGTCCTTCAGTAGGAACATTGCTGAGGGTACACGATGGTCTGACTGATCCTTAGACCCAGATGGGCAGAACTTTGGGCGGGGGGTCATTGTCCAGAAGTCTCAGCTTCCTTTAAGTGGCTCCAAAGTTCAGTGTGTTGACTGCCCAATACACAGGTGGGGGAAGCCTGTGGAAGATTCTCAGTCCTAGTTTCACCCAGCACTGGGAAAACCCTAAGGGGGGAGAGCAGTGATATTCCTGAGGATCTTTCTAAAACTCTCAAAGCAGCTGATATAGTCTTAAGAGGTGGGAGATGAGAAAGCTTGGGACCATGGGAGGGTGGCAAAAGAAGGAGACTCCTATCACTCCCTCTGTGGTCTTGAGTAGTCCTTTCTTCCTTCCTCCCTTCCTTCCTCACACCCTCCCCCTTCCTTCCTTTCTCCTGCTTTTCCTCCCTTCCCTTCCTCCCTCCCTCCCTCCCTCTGTCACTTCTTTCCTTCCTTCCCTCCATCCCTCCCTTTCTCCCCCTTTCTTCCCTCTTCTTTTTTTTTTTAATACATCTCGGGCTCCAAGCAGGCATTTGTTGCTAAAATCGTATTTCTCTGTGTTAATTTATTATCCTTAACTCAAATCTGGAGTATGTAGCTCATTTGGATAATTCCTCTTCTGTCCGCACAGAGAAGAGTCTGCTCACAGCCAGTGATGAGAGGGGAGGAAACAGTTTCCCTAGCCAGGGCTGGCTCTGCTTTTTCGCCTACTAGGGGTGAGGCCCCTGGGGAGCCTTTCCCAGGGAAGCAGGGCAGGCAATGAGTCCAGCCTGGGGCTGCAGCCAGGCTGTGTGGCCTCTGTGGCTTTGATTTCTCCTTCTGGAAGGGCACCCTGTGGACTTCCCATGGGAGGACAATGAGTCCATGGGTGACCACAACTCACCCCTCCTTCCTGTCCTCTGGACCCACGTTCTGATAGGCCTTTTGCCCTCCTTCCCAGTATATAAGCGTTGTGATCAAGCGTGGCAGAAAAAGTCCTCAAGGCCAGACCCTGGGCCTTGGCCTCCGTGGCCTTAGGCTTCCCCGAGTTTTGGTGGGACCTGTAGCCTGGCAGGGGTCTGGGGTCTTGAGGTGCTGGACCGGCTGGGCCTGTCCCAAAAGGCACAGGAGGCCGGGCTCTGTCCAGCAGGCCCGCGTTTGCGGTGGGGCTGCCCGGGACCTCGCGCCACTCTCGCGCCCCTCTTCGCGCAGCCCCGCCCCCGCCCCAACTGCCCAACCGGCGCCCTCCCCGCCTTCTGGTTCTAGAAGTGTGTCCTCTTGCTGCATAGATGCAACTGGGCACCGCACTGCACACAGAGTCAATCCCACCTGGGTTGAAGACCTGAACATAAAACCCACAACTTTAATACTACCAGATGGAGGAGGAGGGAAGGGATGAAAAAAGAAAGTAGAGAAAGAAAGTTTTAGCAAAAGAACAATTAGAAAAAAAGTATTAGAAGATTATATGCTGACATTATGGATTCACGGAGCCTGTGCACACAAAATTGCTTGGATAGCATACTGTGATATCTTTCTTTGGAAATAAGACTTAGATACGGGGATTGGTGCCAGGAATAGTTGCAGAGGCTGACTTTGGGAAAAGGGGGGAAAAATTGGCATTGATTATTTGGTCTGAATGAGGCTGAAAACCGTGAAAATCAAGATAATATTTAAAGATAGAATTCTAGTAGCCTAGAACAGGCAGCAGAAATTTTCCTAATTACTACCAGAAGAGGCCTTTAATCACTAAACAACATGGATCAATAGTTCAAGATCTCTGTACAAAGAAAATAATAGGCCTAGATAATTTTCAGTCAGGTTACCATCAAACATGCAAGGAACAGGTAATTTTAAACTTGTACATAGGCAACAAAGAATAGAAAACCATGAGACACTCCTCCAACTGAATCTTAAGGCTAGTTTAATAAGGACAACGAATTACAGAAGGATGGTAGAAGAAGAGTTACAGGACAAGCTGACTAAATAACTGAGATGCAAAAACCTACGTGAAGTGCTGGCAAAGGAAATCCAGCACAGAATAAAACATATAATATGCCATGATCAAGATGGTTTATTGTAGGCACGCAGGTTTGAGAGAACATTAAAGATTTAATAATTTAATTCACCACATGTATAGGTGAAAGAAGAAAAGACATAGGGTCACCTGAAGAGATGGGACAAAGCAGTTGATAAAGTCCAGTCCCTGTGAGAGATAAGAACTCTGAGCAAACACGGAACAGGAAAGGAGTTGCCTGACCTGGAAAACTATAATTAATACGGTATTAATGGGAGATGTTGGACATTTCCTTTAAAATTAGCAATAAAATAAGAATGCTTTGTATTATTTTTATTAAACATTTAAAATGGAGATCTAAACTCATACAATTAAAAAAAGACACAAAAAAGAAAGAAAAGGTATAGCTTTTATCATATGTAAATTACAGAGCAGTCTCCATAGAAAAAAATTCATAACTATAGAAAGTACTGTAATTAATAAAAATTAATCATACATACGAGGAAGCCTCGTGGCACAGTAGTTCTGTGTTCAGCTGCTGAGTGAAGGATGGGCGGTTCCAACCCACCAGCCGCTCTTCAGGAGGAAGATGTGGCAGTCGGCTTCTGTAAAAATGTACAGCCTTGGAAACCATATGGGGCAGTTCTACTCTGTCCTACAGGGTGACTACGAGTTGGAATTGACTGGAAAGCAGTAGATAATCATAAATATAAAATAAGAATATGTGTTTTCACCGCAATTAAAAATCAATCAATCAATCAATCAAATTTCTATCCATCAGCACGAAGCCGACCCTGCCAATGCTCTCGGGTGAGAGCAGAGGACACTGAGAGGGAAAGAGCAGAATTCTGGTGGGCCGCACCGAGGAGGAAGGGGGCGCGGTGGTTAAGTGGTTGAATTCTTTCCTTTCAATGCAGGGGACCCCAATCAATTCCCGGCCCATGCACCGCACGCACGGTTACCGCCATCTGTCAGAGGAAGCTTGCTTGTTGCTGTGATGCTGAACAGGTTTCAGCAGAGCTTCCAGACTAAGATGAATGAAGAAGAAAGAGGTGGCAATCTATTTTTGAAAATCAGCCAGTGAACACACTACGAATCACAACAGTCCCATCTCATTATGTACAGCATCACCATTAGTCAGGGGCTGAGTAAAGAGCAGCTAACACCAACAACGAATACCAAGGAGGAAAGAACATTATTTTACTTTGGGCTAAATTTATCATCTTGGTGTTCATATGTCATTCCTCATTTAACCCTTAGATTGATACAGTGTGTGAGTATTATTATTCACTTTTAACATTGCAAAAGTTTTATTTTCTCTGACTTAACAGTAATGAGTGTTTATTGAAACAAACGAGAAACTAGAGAAAAGTATACTTAAAGGGGAAATCTCATCAATTGACTACTATTATTTAGTCAGACCACTGAGGAAGCTGTTGTTAGGTGCCATCCAGTCATTTTTGACTCATAGTGACCTGATGTGACAGAATAGAACTGCTCCATAGGTTTTTCTGGACTGTAATCTTTATGGAAACAGATTGCCAGGTCTTTCTCCCATGGAGGTGCCTTGTAGGTTTCAACTGCCAGCCTTTCAGTCAGGGAGCTCTTAACCTTTGCACCACCAGGGCCCAGGAGATATGTATGGAAAGAGAAAATAGAACATCATTAAAAGAGTCAAGCAGAGAGGCGGGGCCAAGATGGTGAACTAGGTAGACGCTACCTCGGATCCCTCTTGCAACAAAGACTCAGAAAAACAAGTGAATTGATCACATACATAACAATCTACGAACCCTGAACAACAAACACAGATTTAGAGACGGAGAACGAACAACTACAGGGAAGCAGCGACTGTTTTCGGAGCCTGGAGCCAGCGTCCCAGTCAGGTAACCTTGGCGCTGGGCTTAGGTCTGAGCCCAGGGGAGATGAACACAAAATCTTGTGACGGTGCAAACAAGGGGAACAGCCCTACCCCCCTGAACCAACCCCGTGAGGGGGCCCAGCCGGTCTGCTCAGGCGGCGTGGCAACGCGGCTGGTGGGAGAAGTCCCCGGGAGGCAGTGACTGGATTTGGAGCCGGGAGTGCAGCATCCCAGCCGGGGAACCTTGGCACCGGGCTTTTGACTGGGCGCTGTCACAGCGCAAGCACCGGGCGCAGCCCTACTCCCCTGAACTAACCCCAGGAGGGGCCCCAGCCAGTCGGCGGGGGTGGCGCGGTGACGCAGCTGGCGGGACGAGAAGTTCCCAGGAGGCAGCGACTGATTTTGGAGCCAGGAGTGCAGCGTCCCAGCAGGGGAACCTTGACGCTGGGCTTTGGACTGGCAGCAGAGGATCTCACCGCAGCTTCAGCGGGCCAGACCCTCGGGGGCAATCTCCACACAGCCAGCACACATGGGCGACACGCCCCTCGGGAATCTCAGATAAAATAGTCATTCCAAGCAAGATAAGCAACTTTGGCTATATTCCGGGGTGCTACTCTCCTGTTTCTCTGAACCCTCCCCCACCCTTCCCAGGCCGCTTCATTAACATTGGAATTTCCTGAGCCAGAGGGAGAAAGGTTCCGGCTCCGCGGCGGCTTTGCTTTTCCCTTTTTTTTTTTTTTTTTGTCTTTTCCTAACCCATTCTTCTGGCCTGAGAGAGGCAACCACAAAAAACCCAGGGACCAAAAATCCATCCCTAATTGGACTAAAAACACAGAACCAGCTACAGCCAAACATATATGATCCAAATCTCGGACTTTCATCCTTACAGGGAACAAGGTGGCGGTTATAATCCAAAGGCAGTTCTGATAGGGATCTGACTGCATTTTTTTTTAGCGGATTTTCTGGAAAAAACAGTTTCCCAGGTCTGATATCTCTGCTTATTCAACAGAGCCCTAACTGACCCACAACAGAGAACTGAGGGCTGAAGCTCCCCCCAGACCACCTAGCCTCTTGCCTTAGGGGTCTAAGGAGGGTGACACCTACCAATCAGTAGAGGTACTTGCATTGGTGGCCTAAGGTACAGCTGCAGTGCCCTCCCACCAAGGTGCTATAGGAATAGAGACACACCTACCTCACTGACACTTGGGGGAAGCCTGTCAGCATCCAGCCCCCCCCCGGAGGGTGAACCCCAGCTGCTAATAAAATCTGGTGCACACAACTATCACCACTAATTCTCAAGGTGGATAGGTGTTAGGGTGCAGTACACACTTGATGACCCAAAATCAGATTCTACTCAAGAATAGTGAATAGACTCAGGCATATATATCTGGCAACAGCCCAAACCAGCTGGTAATAGGTCATAAGTAAGTCAAGGGCTACAACAATCAAGACAGCACAATCTAGTAGCCCATCCATGTATATTGAAAGAAAACAAAACAAGATAAGACTCAGTGAGCAATTATAGAATAAACCACTACTATATCTTGGCTCGGAGACAGCAGTCGATATCAAACCACATAAAGAAGCAGACCATGACAGCTTCTACAACCCCCAAACAAAAGAATCAAAATCTTTCCCAAATGAAGATACAATACTGGAATTATCAGATACAGAATATAAAAAACTAATTTACAGAATGCTTCAAGACATCAGGGATGATCTCAGAAATGAAATAAGGCAAACTGCAGAAAAAGCCAAGGAACACACTGATAAAACAGTTGAAGAACTCAAAAAGATTATTCAAGAACATAGTGGAAAAATTAATAAGTTGCAAGAATCCATAGAGAGACAGCATGTAGAAATCCAAAAGATTAACAATAAAATTACAGAATTAGACAACGCAATAGGAAGTCAGAGGAGCAGACTCGAGCAATTAGAATGCAGACTGGGACATCTGGAGGACCAGGGAATTAACACCAACAAAGCTGAAAAAAAATCAGATAAAAGAATTTTAAAAAATGAAGAAACCCTAAGAATCATGTGGGACTCTATCAAGAAGGATAACTTGCGTGTGACTGGAGTCCCAGAACAGCGAGGGAGGACAGAAAACACAGAGAAAATAGTTGAAGATCTGCTGACAGAAAACTTCCCTGACATCATGAAAGACGAAAGGATATCTATCCAAGATGCTCATCGAACCCCATTTAAGATTGATCCAAAAAGAAAAACACCAAAACATATTATCGTCAAACTCGCCAAAACCAAAGATAAAGAGAAAATTTTAAAAGCAGCCAGGGAGAAAAGAAAGGTCTCCTTCAAGGGAGAATCAATAAGAATAAGTTCAGACTATTCAGCAGAAACCATGCAGGCAAGAAGGCAATGGGATGACATATACAGAGCACTGAAGGAGAAAAACTGCCAGCCAAGGATCATATATCCAGCAAAACTCTCTCTGAAATATGAAGACGAAATTAAGATATTTACAGATAAACTCAAGCTTAGAGAATTTGCAAAAACCAAACCAAAGCTACAAGAAATACTAAAGGAAATTGGTCAGAAAACCAATAATATCAGATACCAGCACAACACAAGATCACAGAACAGAACATCCTGGTATCAACTCAAATAGGGAAATCACAAAAACAAATTAAGATTAATTAAAAAAAAATGCTCATAATAGGGAATCATTGAAGTCAATATGTAAAAGATCACAATAAGCAAAAAGAGGGACTAAATACAGGTGGCATAGAACTGCCATATGGAACTCTTATACACTGCTGGTGGGAATGTCAAATGGTACAACCACTTTGGAAATCTATCTGGCGTTATCTTAAACAGTTAGAAATAGAACTACCATACAACCCAGAAATCCCACTCCTCGGAATACAGCCTAGAGAAATAAGAGCCTTCACACAAACACATATATGCACACCCATGTTTATTGCAGCTCTGTTTACAATAGCAAAAAGCTGGAAGCAACCAAGATGTCCATCAACGGATGAATGGTTAAATAAATTGTGGTATATTCACACAATGGAATACTATGCATCGATAAAGAACAGTGACGAATCTGTGAGACATTTCATAACATGGAGGAACCTCGAAGGCATTATGCTGAGTGAAATTAGAGGCAAAAGGACAAATATTGTATAAGACCACTATTATAAGATCTTGAGAAATAGTATAAACTGAGAAGAACACATACTTTTGTGGTTACGAGGGGGAAGGGAGGGAGGGTGGGAGAGGGTTTTTTACTGATTAGTTAGTGGATAAGAACTACTTTAGGTGAAGGGAAGGACAATACTCAATACATGGAAGGTCAGCTCAACTGGACTGGACCAAAAGCAAAGAAGTTTCCGGGATAAGCTGAATGCTTCAAAGGTCAGTGGAGCAAGGGCGGGGGTTTGGGGACCATGGTTTGCGGGGACTTCTAAGTCAATTGGCAAAGTAATTCTATTATGAAATCATTCTGCATCCCACTTTGAAACGTGGCGTCTGGAGTCTTAAATGCTAACAAGCGGCCATCTAAGATGCATCAATTGGTCTCAACCCACCTGGAGCAAAGGAGAATGAAGTACACCAAGGTCACACGACAACTAAGAGCCCAAGAGACAGAAAGGGCCACATGAACCAGAGACCTACATTATCCTGAGACCAGAAGAGCTAGTTGGTGCCCAGCCACTATCAATGACTTCCCTGACAGGGAGCACAACAGAGAACCCCTGAGGGAGCGGGAGATCAGTGGGATGGAGACCCCAAATTCTCATAAAAAGACAAGACTTAATGGTCTGACTGAGACTAGAGGAATCCCAGCAGTCATGGTCCCCAAACCTTCTGTTGGCACAGGACAGGAACCATCCCCGAAGACAACTCATCAGATATGAAAGGGACTGGACAGTGGGTAGGTGAGAGATGCTGATGAAGAGTGAGCTAATTATATCAAGTGGTCACTTGAGACTGTGTTGGCATCTCCTGTCTGGAGGGGGGATGGGAGGATAGAGAGAGTTGGAAGCTGGCAAAATTGTCACGAAAGGAGAGACTGGAAGGGCTGACTCATTAGGGGGAGAGCAAGTGGGAGTACGGAGTAAGGTGTATATAAACTTATATGTGACAGTCTGACTTGATTTGTAAATGTTCACTTGAAGCTCAATAAAAGTTAATAAAAAAAAAGTCAAGCAGAATGGTGGTGGGAGTATTTCTAATACAGGGCTTAGCTGCTACCAGTTAGGAAAGCAGACAGAAGTATATGATCTACAAGGAAAAATGGCAGGTTATTTCTGACTCCTACCCCAGCCCTCACCCTCACCTCCCACTTTGGCCCGCCTAGTGAGCAATAAACATAAGAAAAGGGGCAGGACATCTTTGGTCATCATGCAAACGCAAATGCAAATATAAAGTGACAATATTATACTACCCCATACAAACCAGGATGGGTAAAATGAAAAAGATACTAAATACCAAATTTTGAGTAGAATGGAGGAACTGGAACTCTAATCTACTGCAGGGGAGAGTGTAAACTGGTACAACCATTTTAAACAATTACTTGAAACTATCTATAATTTATAATTCAGCAAATTTACTTCTAGACAAATACCCATCAAAAATGAAAATATATGTTCACCAAAATACATATACTTGTAAATATCCTCCCAGGCATGAATATATTCCTTATAAATGCCTATGGCTTAGGGTGTTACTCCCTGTGGATAGTAAAGTTGATATACAGATTTATCTTCATATGGACAAAATCTAGAGCCCTTTGTAGAACAAAATAGCAAATCCCAGAGAAGCATGTTCTCATGGCTTAAGACATCCTTGTGGCTTCTATTTACACCTCTCCTGCTTTGAGGCTGGAACACATAGACCCAGTTATGAAATCACCCTTGCTTGTTAGTTTTGCAAAAATCCCGCACACCTCAAAATTTTTGTGAGTTTAATAGAGAAAAGCTCACAGATGGATAAATAAAAAAAAAAAAGAGAAGGGTATATTTTGCACCAAAGCAATATATTTAAAATGAAATGGTGAGAATGGTGGGCTTCCTTTTTCTGAAAATGCTTTTCAATTTGTTTGATGGTGGGGAGCAGAGGAACGAGATGGTTTATTCAAGAACTAGTTTTCTGGGCAATTTGGTAACTACCTAAACAATAGCCTCTAAAAATAAATATTTTGATCCATTGACTTGCTGCTTACACCTAGTTATTTCCAGTTAGATCACATAGTTAAATTTAAAATACAAAAAATAAAAAGTTTTTTAAGAAATATGGCATTTTTGCTTAATTTTTTAACTGTTAAAGAGGAAGTGCATTCTAAAATACTCAAAGGCATAAAATAGAAAGGTGATAAGTTATGTGTAAGAAAAGATAACCAAATAGAGAAGTAGTAACTTTGGCGAAGGATAAAAGAGTACACAATACTGGGGAAACCAGCAGAACTGTATAACTCAGGGTCATGGTAGCTCCATAAACACATCCAAACTCCCTGAGGGACCAAATTACTGGGCTGAGGGACCTGGGGACCATGGTCTCAGGGAACATCCAGCTCAACTGGCATAACATAGTTTATAAAGAAAATATTCTACATTCTACTCTGGTGAGTATCATCTGGGGTCTTAAAAGCCTGTGAACAGCCATCTAAGATACTCCACTGGTCTCACCCCTCAGGAGCAAGGGAGAATGAAGAAAACCAAAGACACGAGGGGAAGATTGGTCCAAGGGACTAATGGATCACAACTACTATGGTCTCCACCAGACTGAGTCCAGCACAACTAGATGGTGCCAGGCTACCACCACTGACTGCTCTGACAGGGATCACAATAGAGGGCCCCAGACAGAGCTGGAGAAAAATGTAGGAAAAAATTCTAACTCACGAAAAAAGACCAGACTTACTGGCCTGACAGAGACTGGAGAAACTGCAAGAGTATGGTCCCCAGGCATCCTTTTAGTTCAGTAATGAAGTCACTCCTGAGGTGCGCCCTTCAGCCAGAGATTAGAGACTATGGCCCACAGACACTTGCTAACCCAGAACTGAAGATACTCCCAAAGTCTGCCTTTCAGCCAAAGATTAGACAGGCTTATAAAACAAACAATAACACACGTGAAGAACATGCTTCTTAATTCAATCAAGTGTATGACACCAAATGGGCATCACCTGTTCAGGACAACTGGCGGAATGGACACGGGAAACCTGAGGTGTAAAGGGAAAGTGGGAACATGCTAATAGATAGTGGGGGTTGCAACCAATGGCAACAAAACAATTTGTGTATAAATTTTTGAATGAGAAACTAATTTGTGCTGTAAACTTTCACCTAAAGTAAAATAAAAATGTATCACTCATAAAGGCAAACTTAAAGTTAAATAAACAGAAGCTATATATTTTTTTATACATCAATAGTGGTTACTATAAAATCCCCAATTAATAAATGGGGAAGGTCAATGATTCCACTTTAAGACAGAAGATTGAATACATATACTTACCTCCTTTAATTCCTTAAAGTCCACTAAAATAGCCATAGAAAAATCATTTTTTTTTAAGGAATTAATATGCAAGTATCAGACTGGGAGAGGCAAACAAGAACATTGATTCCTGAGCTGTCAGTAGGGCATGAGACCTGATTTGTAGTGTAAATACTCAAAAAGGCTCAGCAAATAATGATACCTCATCCTACTTTTGAAGTGACAGTGAATGTGATGCGAAAAACAATATAGTTGAAAAAACTTAACGTAATGGAAAATGGCAGAGTAGAAAGCACCAAGTATTGGTCTCTCCAGCAAAACAGCACTAAGCTTGAAAAAAAAAGTCAGAATCATCCTTTTCAGTGGTCTGCAACCTAATCAGATACTTAGGGCAACCAAAGAACTACTTGATGAAGATAGTGGCTGCTGAGCTTTAGTAAGAGAGCAACATGGGGGAACCAGCTAACACCACCCATTCCTCAGCATGACCACAGACATGTGGGCAGTAGCTTTTATTCTTGGAGTGGCTAACTGATGCCACCATGGACTATAAGAACCTTGTCCTCCAAAAATTTGGAGTTGTACATTTTGGTGGGTCAGGTGGTTACTTGAGGGAACACTGAGGATGTTTTTGCCCTGTTTTAGCCCCTTCAGGATCCAGTGGCTGAAAGAGATATAAACAAAAAAACAAACATGCTGCCATAGAGTCATTTCCAACCAACAGCAACCCTATAGGACAGAGTAGAACTGCCTCATAAGATTTCCAAGGAGCAGCTGTTGCATTTGAACTGCCAACCTTTTGATTAGCAGCCGAGCTCTTAACCACGGTGCTAACAGGGCTTCTAAAGAGATATACACACCTTAAAAAAAAATCTCCATATTTAAGGAAATATCTGTAAGGTCACAAACTGACCACAGAGATAATGGAACAGATGCTTGGCTGACGACTCACAGGTGAAATAAAGACATTACATACATAATTTAAAAATCCACTTTGCAAATGGATGGCTGAAGCCCTCACCAAGCAACAGCAGTAACCATGATGAGGGAGAGAATATAATTTCCAGAACTGCCACATTTTAATAGTCAAAATTTCCGTTTCTCAACAAAAAATTCCAGAGCATACAAAAACCCAGAAAAATATGGCTCATATAAAGTAAAGAAAAATATCTGACAGAAACAATCCCTGAGGGAGCCTAGACATTGGAATTACTGGTCAAAGACACTAAATCAAATATCTTAAATATACTCAATGAAATGAAGAAAGCCATGAATAAAGAGGTAAATCACAAGAACAATGTATGAACAAACAGAAAATGTCCACAATGGTATAAATCAAACCGGTTGCCATTCAGTTGAACCTGACTCATTGTGACCCTATAGGACAGAGGAGAACTGCCCCATATGGTGTCCCAGGAGAAGCTGGTGGATTCCAGCTGCCAAACTCTTAACCACTGCACCAGCAGGGCTCTAATAAAGATATAGAATTTTTTTTTCAGCTGTTGTGCTTTTCATCTTCATGATTTCCATTTGGTTCATTTTTATAGTTTCTATGATATAGTCTCACTCATGATGACATAGCTTCTATAATAAAGGAATAGAAACTATAAAAATGAACCAAATGGAAATTATGAAGCTGAAAACACAACGGCTGAAATAAAAATTCACTAGAGTGGCTCAGTGACAGATTTGAACAGGCAGAACACAGAGTCAGCAAATTTGAAGACAAGGCATTTGGAATTATCCAGTCTGAAGGGGGAAAAAAGAATAAGAAAAATGAACAGAACCTGAGGTTCCCGTGGGACATCAAACACACCAATAAACATATCACACCAAAACCAAACCCATTGCCGTTGAGTCGATCCCAACTCATAGCAACCTTGTAGGACAAAGTAGAACCACCCTCATAGGGTTTCCAAGGCTGTAAATCTTTATGGCAGCAGACTGCCACATTTTTTTCTTCCGGAAACACATTACCGTCATCCCAAAAATAGAGGAGAGAGAGAAAGGTGCAGAAGCAAAAATAACAGCCGGACACTATCCAAATTTGATGAAAGACATAAATCACTGGCCTTGGCTCAAACCCATGAGTTTCCAGAGTTTTAAGAGCAGCTATAGGGCAAGCCCCAAAGCCCAAGTCCTTTCGGTTCTCTACTTCTATCAGGTTTGGTATTGGCCAATGGCCAAAGCTGTCATAAGTTCGGTTGCAGTTCAAGAGGTTAACAGACTTCTGCTTTAGATGAAAGCAGCTTCCAGGTCATTTTCCAAAGGCATGGAAAACAAACAGGAAAAATATGTGGCCATACTGTATTCAGGTACAATAAAGAAAAGCACTTGAGTGTTTTCTGAACTATGGTAAGGAATTTCTTGAGTACAAGAATCTCCCAGAGTAGGACGTAGTTCTGTTGTACATAGGGTCGCTATGAGTCGGAATTGACTCAATGGCACCTAAAGACAACAGCAACAGGGAGTAGGATATGCTACCACGAATAGTGTCAAGAAAGGCTTCAACCAAGAAGTGATGCTTGAAACGTTAAAAGGGCACAGGTACAGAGACAGCAAGAATGAGTGGCCACTTTTACAATCAATCACAAGAAGCAAATACAATCAAGTGTGTTCTGAGCTATGGCAAATTGTTTCTAAAACACAATGGAGTACTCAGCAGGAAGTGAGGAGTTATACCAGTAGTAGGGTCAGAGAAGAGTTTACCAGGAAGTGATGCTGAACCAAATGTGGAAATATCCGTAGCTGGTTAAAAAGTAGGAAATGGCCCAATATATTCAGGAAACCCCAAGTATTCTCCTGAGGCTGCAGTGCAAGGTGATGGGTATCATGAACATAAAAATTCTGAAGAGACAGGGTGAAGCTCTTGGGGCATTTTTGCTGCATTTCTGAGCAAGAAAGATCTTCTTTTGTCCTTTTGTGTTTAGAGATGCTTGTCCCGGTTCTACCCTTTGCAGTCACACAAAACAATCCTCCTCTCTTCCTCATCTGAGACCTTCCGTTTTCCTCCAAGTTATCAGATTCCCTTCTGTTCATCAACAAAACTTTCTAAAACCCCTTCTCAAATGGTTTCAACAATTTTACTGGTTACTTTTCTAAATAGCCCCCTAGAACAAAATCAAAAGTGCAGCAAAGCAGAGAACAGTGGGCTTTTTCCTGAGGGCTCTGCTAGGCCTCCCACGTAGGTTGACCACGGAGGTCCTTATACTCATTGCTTTTCTGTGAGGCCATAATGCTAACCCTTTTCCAGAAGGCCCAAGAGAAAGCATGGGAAGGGGGTAAGTGTACCATATTCTGGGTCTCAGAGCCAGGAAGGTCAATGAATTTGGGTCAACAGCCTACCCATGAGTGATGGTGCCTTTAGGCACCACATCAAAGAGTTCCATTCTGCGCTGATTTTCTGTAAAGGATGGGTCTTTTGGGGAACTCATCATTCATTGATCCAACTAATATATGTCAAGTATCTACTACATGTCAGGTACTATCCTACTTTCTGGGACTACACATATAAGGCAGACCTTGTGTTTGCCCCTAAGTTGCTTATAATCCTTCTAAAGGAGATAGATTTTTAAATGAGGATCTCACGTGAACAGTTGAGTGGGGTGGGGAGGGGGAGTGTTATCATGTAGGGATTATAGACTGATCTGATATACTTAGAGCACGAATATCAAGTAGTTTAGGCAGACTCAGCAAGCTGTGACATGAAGTATAACAATGTTGTTGTTGTTGCTATGTTCTATCAGCTCGATTCTAACTCCTACTGACCCCACGTGACAGAGTAGAACAGCCCCATGAGGTTTCCAAGGCTGTAATCTTTACGAGAGTAGATAGCCAGCTCTTTCTCCTTTGAAGCCACTAAGTGGGTTTGAACTGACACCCTTTTCCTTAGTAGCCAACACTTAACAATTGCACCACCAGGCCTCCTCTAACAGTGAGCATTCACACAATATTAGTCTGTGGCAGTCATTGTTGTTAAAGGTGGCATCCTCAACAACGCTATGAGAAGGATAAAAAAGTTCTCTTAATCTGACAGGTGATGGGAGTGAGGCATAGAGAGGTCAAATGCCTCATCCAAGGTCATATGGCAGGTGTATGGAGACACTGGGACTCAAGCCCAGGAGTTTGGTTGGGGTCTGCTGTCTTCACCATCATGGTTCACCACAGAGAAGAAGGGAGGGGAGAGAACATCTTCCATCCAAAGAGAACAGCCTATGTGAAGCCTCAGCTGCAAAGGAGGCCTGAGAGGGCCTCAGAGTGGACATACGTTTCTAGGACTGGAGCAAAGTGGTTCAAACAGTGTCAGAGTAGTGGCTTGGGGAACAACGGCCGTTATACTGTTATCATTCCCTGGACTCTCAAGTCACCCCAATGGATATTAACCCGTTTAAGGGCAGGGGAAAGGTTCAATTCATTCTTTCTATATTATTTCCCTTAAAATAACTTCCTAACCCCTGCCAGAGGAGTTGCCACATTTTTCTTGTTGCCGTGTATGGATTCACAATGGGCCCTTGGAACTGAGAGATGTCAACAATGATGTCACACAAGAGTTACTGGAAGCCATGGTGTTCACTCAGATCCCAACGGCTCTTTGGAGAGGTTGTTGATCTGAGGTCTTCTGTGGGAGAGCGACTTAAGCTACCAGTTGCCAGAGAGTGTTTCCTAAATCAGAGAGTTTGGGATATCTTCTCTAACTGGGAGGAGGGAGAGACCTCCTTCAGAAAACCATCCTTTTTGGCTCATCTTTACCCAGGGATGGAGCGGCGGAATGCAAAGAGGCCTTTCTCTAAGAATTGAGGTGGGAGGAAAATTCTTCCCAATCAATTAGAGCTGGCCGTGAGGGGTTGTATTTCCCTGAAAAAGAAGGCCACAAGGAGAGAAGATGAAGCCTTTGATGTGGGATGACCGGGTCACTAAGGTTTTTGTTGAGAAAGTACTTCCTGCCCTTTAGTAGACAATTAAGCAAAGTCGGTAATGTGAAGGAATAAATTCATTAATCATAAAATTCTACTGTAACCTGAGGGTTTTTCAGAGTAGGGAGGAGAAGACACTCAATATTTTAGGCCTATGGTATTCCTGCTTCTATCTCTGGGATTGAAGGAGGCAAGTGGTCACCTAGGGCAGTGGGTGAAGGGCCAGGAAGAAGGGTGGTTATGGAGACTTTTACTTATTTTTAATATGTTCTAATGAGATCGAATTGATAAGTCATGTGATGAACTAAAAGAATTAAAAGTATTTGAGGAGTTTTGGGAGTGGGTGGTGTGAGAGAACACAGTACCCCACGCTGACCCAGAGTTCCCGGTCGCTGTGAACCCCAACAGTTCCCAGCCTGGACTCAGGCAGCAGAAGGTCTGGGCACGACTTGCTGCCTGAGCTTCAGGGACTTGCCCTTTTCCTCCAAGTTCTAAAGTTCTATTTAGACTTGAAGTTTTAAAATTTTACCACACTGAATCTGAGCTTATGCTGTAAATCCTGGTGGCGCACCCTGATACTATAACCTCTTCCACCACCCACCCCTTTTTCTTCTCTGCTTTTCTCCTGTGTTGCCCCACAGTGGCTGAGCCCTGCTTTCTGCTCCCTCCTTGGTCTCTGTATCTCTCTAACATACTCCTGGGAGGTCCCTCCTCTCTATCCTGTGTCTCACCTTGGAGTTTTCTGTCCATCCAACTCACACAACCTACCTCCATCTCTTTCTTCTCTCTGAGCTCTCCAGTCCTTCCCTCAGATACAGAAAAATCTATAGACCTTTAAGCTGACATGGACAACCCACCCAGACACACCCAGGTGAGGTAGTTGTATTTGACCACTGACATCTGTGGAATCAAGACTCTCAGATACATACAGTCATCTGTTTTCTGACTGAGGACCTTGAAAGAGTTCATCTAAGATGGACCTGTAGAGGGGACGTCTGTTTACAGAAAGATTAGTTTAACCCTCTGTTGCTTGTTTAGGAAGGGTACAAGGAAGAGGTATACATGTAAAACTTTTAACAAAGTATACAAAATTTTCTTTCTCTTTAGGTACGGCACCTCTATAAAAAGTCGTCCCTTCAAAGAGAGTTAAAAGAGATGAGCATTTCTCCTGTTTGAATGTTGACTTGTTAAATATGGTAAGAAAATCACCGGCGTAGAAGAAATCTTTAGGAGAAGTTTCAGACTGTTAAAAAGGTTCAGGGAAATGAGGACATTTACATGTTCCAAAGGAGGAAATTCACTTGGCATTCAACATATCAATGCCACGAAAAAATTAACTTGAAGATTATTTACAAATATGAAACCCCACAATACTATTTTCAAAGGGCATGAACTTTTGTTACAAGGCACTACTATCACTAGAAGGGGACCTTTGGTGGCACAAACCGTTTGTGCTCTACAGATAAACGAAGGGATTAGTGGTTCCAACTCACACAGGTGCGTCCTGAAAGAGAGGCCTTGCTTCTGCTTTCATAATGATTACAGCCAAGAATACTCTATGGAGTGCAGCTTTACTCTGTAACACATGGTATAGCCATGAGTCAGAATCCACTGCTTGGAAATGGCTATTATCATTGGTACCATTTTGCAGAGATTTTATTGCTCACAGCAATGCCCCCCAAAATATGGTAGCTTTGGTGGAAAGAGAGAAGGGACGAGGTCTGCAGAGGTGGAGGATGCTGGTGATGGAGAGGCCTCCAGGGATTCCTGAGACCAGAGCCTTGGGCTCCTATATGAAGATCAGGGCCATGAGAGCTCATATAAATTAACTATTCTCAGAGGTCTCTATCCAAAAGGAAAATGCCCAAGAATCCACAACATCTCAAGCAAAAAACCCAAGCTCTAGGGCCAGGAAGACTCCACTACCATCAGAGAGGCCTTTTCCCTCAGCTTCCGCTGAGCAGACATCTCATTCATCCAGCTAAGGGGCTACCCCAGAGAAGCGATGGGTAAGGTGTGCATATTTCACCCAGGTGCACACGGTCAAGGGGGTGGCTGTGTCCTGGCAGACCAAAACCTCCTTTGCCCCCGTGGGACAGATGCCCCAAGTCTTTGAGGCCGAGCTCTCTGAGTAGAGCACCGTCGCTGTGCCCCCAGTCTGGCCAACACTGAGTCCCTGGTGAGCACCCTGGGGCCTTGGAAGGAGGGGCCCCAGGCCCGCACCACCAAGCCCAGCGTCTGAGGAGAGGAGCATGGGGAAAGCCTCCACGCATTCACCCCGGAGTGGCTAGTGACCCATGAGCGCAGCTTCCGCTGCTTGGCCTGCTGCCTTGTGTTCAAGTCCCAGGAGGCCCTGGTGGCTCACATGGAGCATGGAATGAGCCAGGGCTTCAGCAACCAGGTCCTCTGTGAAGAGCTGCTGGAAAAGGAACTGCCACCCTCACCCCCATGCAAGCCCAGAGGCTGCCACCAGCTGGCCAAGGCCACTTGATGGCCTCCAAGAAGAGGGAGGTGTGGGAGAGGAGTGCCGTCTGCAGGAGCTGGAGGGGCAGCTGGAGAAGCAGAGAGAGCAGCTGAGGAGGTTGAGGCACCAGCTGGTGAGGTTGCAGAGGCAGGAGGCCAGGCTACAGAGGGTAGGGGCACAGCACTGAAGCCAGAGGAGGAAGAGCCTGAAGACCTGCTAGCAACTTGGGACTGGGAGGAGCAGGGCATTTGTGCTGGGAAATGTGGGTCGTCTCATCAGCTGCTACCCAAAAGATATGTGGCCCATGGAAGAAAGGCCTGGCAATCTACTTCTGTACTATCACAGTCATTGAAAACTCTGTGCAATGCAGTTCTACTCTGAAACACCTGGGTTCACCATGCATTGAAATCAACAAGACAGTAGGTTTTTGTTCTGTTAAGGCCTCTGTTCAGGCTCCTTTAACCCACCTGCCTGTAAGAACCTCTCCTCCCAGCCTGTGCCCCAATCCAACTTCTCCAAGTGCATGGAGAGCTGCAATCCTAGGGGGACCTGGAAAGAAGGAGCCCCAGAACACCCGACTGCAGACACCAGGTCTGCTCAGAGGTTCCCCTAGCCTAGGAGAGGAGAGGACAGGCCTGATCTGGATGGTGAGGTCTCAGAACCCTGAGAATGAGCACAGCATAAGGAGGGGGGAGAAACTGGATTTCAGTGGGACTTGGGAGGCTGAGGGGGACCCTGCAAAGACAGCTCCAACGGAAGTGTGCTGGTGAACGGGGTGTCACTGAGTTCTTTGCATAGAAGGAACCAGAGAGACAGTAGGCTGTGGGGAAACCTGCCTGTAGGTGAGCAGTGGGCATAAGGCCCTAACCAAGGACTTTGGGTCACTTCTCATCATCCTCCAAGCATAGAAAGGAGGAGGTCCTGGTTGGGCAAAGAGGAGGAGGTGGTGAAATAAAGAGCTCACCACATTCAAGTCTACTGCCGTCACTGGGGGAATTTGGGTTTATTGCTGTGATTTAGTGTTGCCTCTTTGGAGGAAACCCTCATGGCGTATTGGTTAAGTGCCACGGCTGCTAACCAAAGAGTCGGCAGTTCGAATCCACCAGGTGCTCATTGGAAACTCTATGGGGCAGTTCTACTCTGTCCTATAGGGTCACTATGAGTTGGAATCGACTTGGCGGCACTGGGTACTGGGCCTCTTTGGACTGGAGTGGGAGATGGTTTAGAAAAACTCTCCTGGGTGTCCCTTTTCTGTATAACAGTAGATCTAGTAGTGTCTTTTTCTGTTTGATTTTGCACATATCAATAACACTAGCTTGTTCTTTCTTTTTTTCTGTGGTATAATTTGGCCAATCCTGGGGTCAGAGAACGGGAAGAAAAAGACTGGACTGGAAGTATAGGAACAAAGGCAGACGAGGCCTCTTAACCCTGGGAGAACACAGATGGTTAGAGGTGAGGCCAGCAAGGGGCAGATTCAGGCCCAGACTGTATAATGAGCAGAAAAGCCCAAGTCTTAGACACATCATCATGTCCCAGGCCCTGGGAAGCCCTGGAGATGCCAGGGGCATGTTGACCCTCCTGGGAGATAAGACCCCAAATGGCACAGGGAAGCCTTCAGGAGCAAGGAAGGGAGGGCAGAGCCTCCAGGATGGGCATCTCCATCCACAGGCTGCCCTGTGTATATTTCTCAGTGACAGTAGTAGCTCCTGCGAGGGACGGGGTCAGAGGCAGACAGAAGCGAGAGCTTTGAAAAATTTGAGACAGGGTTAATTCTGCCAGTACCAGAGGATGAAAAAGGAAAGCCTGTGGTTCTCAGAGGTACAGAACTGCCAGGGGCCTGATGTATACAGGGTGGGCAGAGGTGTCTGCAGAGGTCCACCTGTCTAAAGACTTACGGCCATAGTCTTCATTATCCTAAAAGCAGCAATTTCCCAGTTAACTTCCTCTACGTTTAAACCAAAGCCAAACCCATTGCCATTGAGTCCTGATGAAAGGCCTGGAGTGCGCAAGGGTAGGTTTTCCAGTAGAGCGATGAGGGGAGGAAGATGGTAATACCATACCAGACAAGGAGACTCTTCTTTGTGCCTTGTGTTACCTACTCAGTTGCACATGGTGTTCAGCCCTCATCTTTGCGTATACATGTGTACATGCATTAAGAGTTACTATATTGAGCCTCGCAGAATTCTTTTTGGTCTTTTCTAGGGATAGAGATCAGAAGAGGTCACTGGCTCCATATACCAAACATGAAATCTGCAGTCTGACTTTTGTACAGTCTGTGTTTGTGTTCTCTATCCAGGGATTAAAATCTCTGATCCGACATTAAAGGTTGTTTTTTTTCCTACAAGAAAAAGAGAAAGACCCTCAACAAGATGGATTAACACAGTGGCTGCAACAATGGGATCAAACAGCAACAATTGTGAGGGTGGCGCAGGATGGGGTGGTATTTCCTACTGTTGTACATAAGGTCATTATGAGTCGGAACCAACTTGATGGCACCTAACAGCAACAACAACATAAAAAAATAGTTTTAAAAACATATATGTCATATTTTACGACTTGCAAATATCTTATAATCTTATTATGACATACGTAACAGTACAAATTTGTAAAGAAGTTATAATACAAGCCATCCCTACATGTGTGTGATGCTCCTGCTCCCCCAAGGTGTCCAGTGTTCAAAGACACATGTGTGTCCTTCCTTACATTTCTCTTTTCTGGGACACATGTTACAGTCATACGTATCCATGTAGATCTATTTGTATGTTTGCTGTTACAGAACCTTCAACACAGTCTACCCACATTGCTCCTTGCCCCTTTTTTCACTTGACATTTGATTATGGCTCCCCTGTAAGTCAGTAGATATGGAACTAATGCTGTTTGGTTCTTCTAATTTTTTAACTCGTATTTATACAAAAAGAATGTAAATAAATGGGCACAATGACAATGTGCAACCTATACACTTTCATATAACTCTACAGAAATGAAAACACATAGCAGCTATGATCTTTAAAAAAAACCCACTGCCAATGAGTCAATTAAGCATGTTCAGTATGTTCTAGCTCCCCACCCCTTGTCTCTTCCCATAACTGAATCTAAGATAGTTCATATCAACAATCAGGTAAGTGTTCTATCTTATTATTCTTGCTTAAACTATCATATGCACGCATGCAAATAACCACATCTACTCATTTATGGACATACATATATATATATATATATACATACATACATATGTATATGCTTGTATTCAAATACATTTGGTTATTTGTTATTGTTTTACCCATATGGGCTCACTTTATATATATACTTCTCTCTGTCTTGCTTTTTTTTCTTCAATGATACTTCACAGTGATTTCACTTACTAATCTTCTATAGCTCTGTTTCATTCTAATGACTACCATATATTATTATATGATATGGTTATTATTATTGTAATATTACTGGAATACTTGAATATTATGTATTAAAATTTTATTATAATATCACATCCTCAATGGGCAATAATTTTATTTTTCCTTTTTTGTCTTTAACAATAACCATCCTTTGCATATACTACATGGAGCCCTGGTGGCACAGTGGTTAAGAGCCCAGCTGCTAACCAAAAGGTTGGCAGTTCGAATCCACCATCTGCTCCCTGGAAACTGTATGAGGCAGTTCTACTGTGTCCTGTAGGGTTACTATGTACTATAGGATTTGTATCTGTGGAGTAGATTCTAATGAGTGAGATTTCGAGTTCAAAGAATGTTTTAAAAAGTATAGAGCCATGTCTATGTCTTTCCCCTAAAAGCCTGTAGTAACGCACCTGTCTTTGTCATCTAGTGCTGTTATAACAAAAATATCACAAGTGGATAGCTTTAACAAAGAGAAATTTATGCTCTCACTGTCTAGTAGGCTACAAGCCCAAATTCAGGGTGGCTATCTATCTCTGTTAGCTCTGGAGAAAGGTCCTTGTCATCACTCTTTCCTTGGTCTGGGAGCTTCTCAGTGCGGGAATCTCAGGTCAATTGCTTCCCTTTCCATTTATCTCTTGTAAGGTAAAAGGTGGTGCAGGCCACACCCCAGGGAAACTCCATTTACATTGGATCATAGTAAGGGTGTTAAAATCCCACCCTAATCCTCTTTAACGTAAAATTACAATCAAAAGTGGAGGACAATTACACAATACTGGGAATCATGGCCCAGACAAATTGATATATACCTTTTGGAGGGAACATAATTCCATCCATGACAGCACCTTTCCAGCCATGTCTGAGGGCATCCTTCTCCCCACAGCCCACCCAGCCATAAGTGGTGTTGATTTTTAAATTGTGCCAGTTTCACTGGGATTTTGACTAACATTTTCTTAACTATCAGTGTTTTTGAAACTTTGATTATTTTTATTGGGGATTTGGATATTTTCTGAATGGTCGGTAATTGCTCATTACCGACAGTTCTGATGAGGGCCACAATACATAGATGCTGAAAAAGTGGGAGAAAAATGACGAACAGAACTCAGATTATTAAAAAGTCCAGACTTACCGGACCAGTTGAGACTAGAGGACTCCCTGAGATTATCACCCTGAGATACTCTTTAAACCTTGTACTGGAACTATTCCCTGAGTTCATCTTTTAGTGAAATAGCAGACTGGCACACAAAATAAAGGGTATTATCCATCAGTATGGCACTCCATTAAAAAACCATTATGTGCAGCCAAAATGTCAACCATTACTCTAAAGCAAAGATGAGATGATAAGGGGGCAGGGAAACTAGAGTACTGGAAATGGAACAACCGGAACACAATTAAAGACACTGTTGACACGCTGTGAAAGATCTGAATGATTTTTGTAGAAATTGTCAGATGGGAACCTAATTTGCTGCGTAAAGTTTCACCAAAAACATAATAAAATATTATTTAAAAAAATCATTGCTCATTTTCCAAGTGCCAAATTTTTGTGTCTCCTTCATCTAAAGTAGGAATAGTTATTAGTCCTTTGTCATCTACGTTTCAAATTTTTAAATCTTTTGCTTGTTTATCTTTTCTTTTTTCTTTCTTTTTTTTTTTGCAAGCTATTTTCCTCTCTTCAATAATTGAAATGTTTTATGCTCAATTACATCTACCTTTTCTCTTATAATTTCTGGATTTCCTATATAAGTTAAGAAAATCTTACATGTAACTTCCTAATTTTCTGTTAAGATTGTTGTTGATTTATACATTAAATTTGTAAATCCATGTGGTATTTTGGCACATTTTCTATAAGGACAATCAGTTGAGTCAGCACCATTTATTATGTAAATCATAATTTTGCCTAGTTGAAATATCAACTCTGTCTTCGTGGTTATTAGGATCTCCCTATGAATCTTCTGTTTTGTTCCATTGGTGTATTTCTCAGTTCCTAGTATAAATCCTGGTGGCGCAGTGGTTAAGAGCTATGGCTGCTAACCAAAAGGTTGGCAGTTCAAGTCCACCAGGCGCTCCTTGGAAACTATGGGGCAGTTCTACCCTGTCGTATAGGGTCGCTATGAGTCAGAATCGACTCGACAGCATGGGTTTGGTTTTTTGGTTTAGTATAATGTATTAATTTGTTCTATTATTCAATGAAACAAGACTGCACTTACTATCCTTTTTCATATTTCAATTGTCTGTTCTTTGGTATAAGGAGCCCTGGTGGTGCAATGGTTAAGCACTTGGCTGCTAACCGAGAGGTTGGCGGATCGAACGCACCCAGCAGCTCTACAGGAGAAAGACCTGGGAATCTGCTTCTGTAAAAATTACAGCCCCCTTCCTTCCCCCTCAGAAAAAACCCTACGTGGCAGTTCTACTCTGTATTCAGTTCAACAGACAACTATTTTGATATTCTAATGGGAATCACATTATATATATATATATATCTTAGTTTTGAAACACTTGACTTGTTTTACAAGTCTTCACGTTTGGGAGAACAGGCATATTTTTTGCGTTCGATCGGGTTTTGTTTTATTTACTTCAGTAGATTATTTTCTTCATATAGGTTCCTTACCGTTTCTATCAAAACATTTCCCTAAGTATCTTATTGTTTTTGACACTATTTGGTACAATCAAATAGAGAAAAAAGAATGGTCTATCCTTCCCATTTCCATTTTTTCGCGAGCTTATTTCTGGTCAGAAATATAGCACTGATTTTGGTATATTTGTCCTATATCCTGCCACTTTATCAGCAATTTTATATTCGTCCTCTAGGTTTGCAATTATATCAGCATTAAAAAAGTTTTAAAATCTTTTAATAGTTACCCTCGTTATTTAAAATTTCTGGCTTATTCATTCACCGTCAAAACTATATTCTGGGATAGAAGTAATTATAGCTATCTTTGTTTAGTTGCGAATTTTATCAAAATGAATGGACTGTTTTGTAGTCTATCCCACATCTGTTAAGTTTTGGGATAATTCGTTGTGCACCAGTAGATAACAAACACATTGACCTTGCCGACCATGATTGCATTTAGCTTCGTGGGCAAGTTGGGGAGAGTTTCATCTTCATCTATTCTTTGATGGATCCTGTCTAAGACCAAAATTAACTGTTCTTTGCATGCTTCATGAAATCTGCTGAGAGCCAACCAGGCCTGTAATTTTCTTTGCAGGAAGATTTTTAACTCTAATCCCTTTTCGACTCAACGGCAAGTAGCAACAACAACAATCCATTTTGCTTCATGGAATCTTCTGGCAATAATTTATTACAGAAGTTTCCAATGTGTGCTCTAGGCTGCTAGAAACCCATCTTTAAAGATTATGTGGATATTCACTCTTTTCCTTATCCAAACCCATTAATCAATCCCAGATTCTCCCCATTTCCACAAAGGTCCTTTCCTGCATCCACTCCTGGTACCAGTTCCCTCCTCTCAGACTTTGTATTTTCTGAAAAGAAATGAACAGTGTGCTACCCAAGCAGTGTCGTGCCCACAGGCTCCTGAGTCCAAAATAGGGAGGATACTGTCTTCAAATATTCTTTTATTTTCTATTTTTGTCTTTACTTAATTTCTTTTTCATACCGTATCGTAATTGTTTTAAAGTTGTGCTTTTCATGTCTGGGTCTGAAACCCAGCTGGGATTCCCTTTGTGTGTGGTATGTTGTGGTGTCCAGTTGCATGTGGGCATCAAAAGGACACGTTTTTCAGGAGGGTGGGGATGGGGAGGGTGCTGACACATTGCCGGGATTGCAACCAATGTCAGAGAACAATTTGTGTATGAATTGCTGAATGGCAAACTAATTTACTATGTAAATTTTCACCTAAAGCACAAAAATGTTATACGCACACACACTCACTCACACACACACACACGCACGCACATTGTGAAACTAAAAGGCAGGGAGAGGCAGTTGGGGCGGTGGGGCCAACCACAGTGGGTGCTGCGCGCGGGGAGAGGAGCGCTCCAAGGCGTCACGGAGTCCTGCGCCCAGCAGGGCTGGCAGAGGACCTGAGCCTGGGTCCGGTGCCTCCGGCGAAGGGCCAGCTCCCCTCATACCTGCCTGCCAGCCAGGCTCCAGCCCCTGCCCTCATCCCTCTGGGTCTCCCCCACCAGTCTCCTCATTGCTACCACTAAAATTTAGGGGGAGGCCAATGCCACGGAGGGGGTGGCCCAGAACCTGGACTTCAGGAGCTCGACGTGCACCGCCGGGTCCGCAGCACTTCCGCTGCGAATCGGTCAGCTGTCGGGTATCCGTAGGACGCTGGGCACGGGTGAGTGAGTTGCTATCACACATGGGTTTCTAAATCCGTCCATGGGAAACCCCGGGGGGTGCACTTCCAGGAGGAAAAGGCCAGGCCAAAGAGGCCACACTGTCAGGTGGACCCTCTCTCCAGTCAGGACTCACCGCCTGCACCGCACTGGGAAGAGTCCTCCCAAGGGCTCACCCCTAGATTGAAGGCCACGAACAGACTGTGGGGATCCCCAGGCTCCCAGAGCTACAGCACCGCACGGGGAGGGTGAGGTGGTGCTTAGGGGCCAAGCCCTGGCAGCAGTTCCTCTTGCATGTGACCCCTTTGCCAGCCTGAATTTCTTGCACTGTTTTCCCACCAGCCTGGCATTCTGGAACAGAAGCTGCGGGGAGAGTTGCTTCATGAAGCTGCTTTGCACTGAGGTCCTGAGCCTGTGCACTCCCAGGACGAGGTCCCATGATTTTAGTTGGGTGGTTTCTTTCCAATGACATGTTTTCCTAGATTTTCTTCTCAGCCCTATCTAGTTCTTTCTTCTTTTCCTCCCACCTCCATTTTGTTGGCTCCTATGACATCTATCAGTTCTTTTGCCCCCACCCTCCCATGACTCTGCCACTGTAGACCCCACCCTGGAAGACCCCCATGGAAGGTGCTAGAGAGTGGTTCATGGGCCCCTAGCTGCTCAGCAATTTGGGGAGGGGGTATCTAGGGATCTACACTTCTAAGAAGCTCTTCAGGTAATTCTGGTCCTGATGCAATGGAAGGCTTTATTTTAGAGGTCAGCTGTGAGCAGGCTCCTACTGAGAATGGCTGTGGCAGGTTTCCCACACACCCCTCTGCTTTGCTCAGTCTAGGGGGAGACAGAAGAAGATTGCA
The DNA here is from genome assembly GCF_030014295.1 of Loxodonta africana. NCBI lineage: Eukaryota > Metazoa > Chordata > Mammalia > Proboscidea > Elephantidae > Loxodonta > Loxodonta africana. The sequence goes on from NC_087348.1 coordinate 135,141,783, forward strand.
GAGCTAAGCTGCAAGGATTTCCTGCAGCAAAGCCTGCCCTGGTGTGGGCTGGGGAATTTGTTTCCCCAATTCTCATCACTAGCTGTGAGAAGACCGTTCTCTGCTCAGACTAAAGAAGAGTTAACAAAATGAGCTTAAAACAATAAATGCCTGCTTGGAGCCCTAGTTGCTAAAAAAAAAAAAAGGGGGGGGAGTGAAACAAGAATCCAAAGGACGTGAAATGAGCCTCCTCTTTTGACACCCTGCCTGGTCCCTAACTTTCTCATCTTCCACCTCCCAAGACTGTACAAACTGAGTTCAGATCCTGGAATAAAGATCCCCAGGAATATTGCTGCTTTCGTCACCCCGTGAGGGTTTCCCGAGTGCTGGCTGGAATAAGGTCTGAGAATCCTCCAGGGGCTGCTCAGGCCTGTGCACTAGACATTCAACACTCCGAGGTTCAGAACCACTTCAGTTTTCCAACACTCGGGCTTGACCCCAGGGGCCTGACCCTGAGGAAGCTGAGATTTTCTGAAGTCAATACTCCCACCCACTCCTCAGGTTCTCCCCATCTGAGCCTCAGGATCAGTCAGGCCTCATGTCCTCTCAGCAGTGTTTCTGCTAAAGGACAACAACGGGTACTGTGAGGAGCCCTGGTGGCACAGTGGTTAAAGTGCTCAGCGGCTAGCCAAAAGTTTGGTGGTTCAAACCTGCCAGCCACTCCACGGGAGAACAGGTGGCAGTCTGCTTCTGTGAAAATTTACAGCCTTGGAAACCCTGTGGGGCAGTTCTACTGTGTCGTATAGGGTCTCTATGAGTTGGAATCGACTTAATTGCAGTAGGTTTGGGTTTTTAAGGGCACTGTGGGTTTGTGCTCTATACCTTGAGCACCTGCCCCCTCTGGAAGGTGCAAGGAGCTACTGAAAGGACACCATCATAACTGGCAGAAGCCACAGCCCATGGTGCTGAGGGAAAGGTGGGAGGGAGAGAGAGGTGGGTGAGTTAGAAAGGCCCGGTCTGTAGGCAGCCAGGGGCCAGGGTGACCTGAAGCCAGAAAGCTGACTGAAGACGAAAAGCTTCAAACCTGCCCCTCCTGAGTCTGTTTCTTCTTTCAAAGTCTTTTCAAAGTCTTTCGCTGCTCTTATTGGCTAGGCCTGAAAGGCCTTTGCTTTAACATGAAGGAGCCTCCAAAGCCTCTTGGGGCAAAGGATGGCCCAGGAGGCCCTGCCCACCACACTCTGTCCTTCCCGCAAGTCAGAGGGCCAGTAATTTCAGCCTTCCAGCTCCTCCACCGATCTAATGACTTGAAACAGGATTTCACTGAAGCTCAAACATAACATAGACTGGAAATACTCCTGGGTTCTCTTCTCACAGCAGCTGATCGCCTGGTTCCTAGTTTTATTAGAAAACTTAGATACGGGACGAGAAGAGGAGATTGTGGAATGCCTGACATCTTAGCGCCGGTTTTTTTTTCTCTTGAGGAGAAAAGAAGGCGGCATGTACTGTGTCCTTTTTTTTTCCATGAGTCTCACAAAATTCTCACAAAGACCCTCTCAGTTAAGGACTGGTGGGAAGTGCCTTGCTTTTCTTTTAAACTTTGTCCTGAGGCGCTTTGATTATGGAGCACATATGAAGAATTTTCCCCTCAGGGAAGCATTCTAATTCTTACCTAGACTGTAAGCAGAATGTCGACATATTAAGTGCTAAGCTTGGTACATAAGGGAGTGGGGACCCCTCAAAGCAGGCCTGTGGAGAGGTTCATTCACGATTCCCTGGGAGGCACACCCGTTGCTCCAGACATCTTTGAAATGCCTCCCTGGGGAAGGCCTTCAGGGCTGGTTCCTGGCCACGTGGAAATTCAGTCCCATTTTTCTGTTAACACTGCTCATTTGGGGTCCAAAATGATATTGCCCAATGTCTCATTTCCAAGGCCTCTGCTGTGAGTGTGACTAAGAGACAATATGGGAATTCTTAGAAAATCCCGCAAGAAAGGCACTTTGTAAATTCAGTATTTTTCAAACCAATGAAGTCTTCATTCTTACTGAAAAAGGAGGGAAAAAAATGCCACAAACTTGGGGTGGGGCGGGCGGGGATATTTGCAATGAACATTCAGAATATGTTAAGATCTCTCTCAGTGAATAGAGAAAAAGCAAAAACCCAATGGAGAAGAGTCACTAGAAGGCAGATTATAGCAGAGGCACCTAAAATGGCCTATAAACCCGAGCTCCTCAGAAGTAATCAGGGATCATCACAGAGACCACACAGAATAGTCCTTCCCACACAGGGAGCAGTCCAGAGCCAGGCCCCTGAATGAACGTGTTATGAAGCTATCACTGAGAAAAGAGGATCAGTCTATACCACCACTGGGGCCCACTCGGCATCCTGCATGCCTTTGACCAGAATACCTAGGTTCTGCTTCTGGTTAAATAAAAAAAACAGGTGACTTTATAGAGGGGTTTGGAGAGCATTTCCCTTAGCCCAGCTTCTCAAAACGGGTGTCTGCTGCCCAAGAGGAGAAAATCAGAGGGAAAACCCATGCAGTATGCAGATGGGCAGATGACCTGTCTATTTCCCTGGGGCCAGCCCTGAAATCCTATAGCCTATTTCAAGGTGGCACAGCATAGCCATATTGAGAGGGAAATCTCCATGGTTCCCTGAGATGAGCTCACAGCTCTGCCCATGCCCTGGCCCATTCCAGCACCACCTCTGGCCCCCAGAATCTAGGATTTAAAAAAAAAAAAAAGATGTGACTAATTAGCTCACCATTTAAAATTCATTGCTCAAAATCCATTTCCTTATTAAGGGTTAACCTGACCACCCTTTTAAAATTGCAACCAGGAAACTCTTCCCTCCCATTCACACTCACATGCTCCCTAGCCCTGCCCTATTTTATTACTAGCACTTATCACCTTTAACTGTCTTAGTCATCTAGTGCTGCTGTAACAGAAATACCACAAGCTGATGGCTTTAACAAAGAGAAATTTATTTTCTCATACCCTAGTAGGCTAAAAGTCCAAATTCAGAGCACCAGCTCCAGTGGAAGTCTTTCTCTCTCTGTCATCTCTGGAGGAAGGTCCTTGTTACCAATCTATCCCTGGACTAGGAGCTTCTCTGTGCAGGAACCCCAGCACTGCTTTCTTGGTGTTATGAGATCTCCAACTCTCTGCTTACTTCTCTTTCATTTTATCTCTTGAAAATAAAAGGTGGTGTAGGCCATACCCCGGAGAAGCTCCCTTTACACTGGATCAGGGATGTGACCTTAGTAAGGGAGTTACAATCCCACCCTAATCCTCTTTAACATAAAATTACAATCACAAAATGAAGGGCAAGCACACAATACTAGGAATTATGGCCTAACCAAGTTGAGACATATTTTGGGAAGACACAGTTTGATCCATGACATTCCACCCTTTGCCCCCCAACCAAATGCATGTCCTTGCTACATGTAAGACGCATTTACCCCATCATATCACAGCAAAAGTCTTAAATCAACTCCTAGTCTAAAATCCAAAAATTCCTCTTCATCTGTGAAATCTAGAATATAAGTTTTCTGTTTTCAAATGCAGTGGCAGGACAAGTGCAAGCTGTACATTTCCATTACAAATGGAGAAACTAGAAGAATAGAAGGGGTAACAAGCACCAAGCAAGTTAACAGAACCCATTACATTAGCCCTAAAGGCTTTGCAAATAATCCTCTGTTTTTGAGACCATTTACACAATGGCCCAGCCCTCTGAACTCTAGGTATTGGCCACACTCTCCGGATTCTGAGCGGAGGCCCCAGGGCCCTGGGCTTCAGCTTTGCCTTCCTGACCCACTGGGATGGCAACTCTGCTCCCTCGACTTTAGTCATACCATTCTCCTGGTCCATCTTAGTGGCGACTCGACCCTTAGAAACACCAGAAGCCATGGCTCCACTTTGAAATCCCAGAAGTCAAGGCTATACCTTTTGAGACTAAGGCAGCTCAACTTCCGGTGTTCCTTGTCTCTTTAACCTCTGCTTTTTGGCTTCTTGGCTTCTCGGCCTTCTGGCCTTATGCCCACATCTGTCCTATTGGGGTAAATGTTCCAAAGCTCAGTAGCTCCCCCGATAAGTGCCTGGAGGCACCCCACTCTGCCAGGAATCCTCCAGCACACAGGCACTCAGCTCTCTCGCTCCTTGGGTTGACTTCAGCGCTGCCTGGCCCTGGTTTCCTGGGTGTGCTGCTCCTGGCTCCCTGCTGCTGCTAGTCCTCTGCTGCTGTTTCTCACCATCTGTACCTTCTCCGGTGTTACCAGTTCTCCTCACTTCCTTCTGAGTCTGTCCGTTCACAGTTTCAAAACCACTTCCACATTTTAAGTGTCTGTTAGAGCAGCACCCCATTCTCTCAGTATCAAATTCTTTCTTAGTCATCTAGTGCTGCTACAACAGAAATACCACAAGAGGATGGCTTTAACAAAGACAAATTTATTTTCTCACAGTCTAGTAGTCTGGTGGTCCAAATTCACGGTGTCAGCTCCAACGGAAGGCTTTCTCTATCAGTTTTGGAGGAAGTCTTTGTCACCTTCACTAATTGTGCCCTATTTTATTACTAGCACTTATCACCTCTATCATAATAAATATTTCCTAGTTTATTACATTTATTATCTATTGTCTCTCCACTGGACTATAAGCTTAGTGAGGACAGGAATTTTTGTGTGCTTTATGCATTGATATATCCCCCGATCATAGATAGAACACTTCCTAGTGTAGTATGTTTTAGGTAGTTCAATATTTGTGGAATGGGTACATGAATCCAAAGAAAGACAGCTCGAACAGGGAAACTCTCTCCTATCTCTTCTTCCAATAATGGAGGCACAACTGTCACATCTCTGGTGTCTCCAGGGCTTTCCATGCCTCTCATTTGAAGCCGAAGCTGTAGACTGGGATTTTCTGACTACTCTTTATGCTGGAGACGTGCACGTGAAATGCTCCATGTCCTCCTCCCACCACTGAGATTCAAGTTGACACCCCTCACCCAGGCCCAACCAACATCCCCTCTTTTTTGCTCTTTTGGGCACTGGATGCATCTGATCTTCGGATGTCAGCAAGGGTCAGAGAGCCCCATGGAAAGAAAGGCCCCCCCATGTCAAATCTGCGCCCCAAAACAGACATCAAACCCATCAGAAAATCCCAAGCCCACAGATCTTCTCATCAAATTTGTCTCAGAGGTGTCTCCTATGGAAGAATTCTGAGCTGATCATAGGTCATGGAGCCTCACCAGGTCTAGAAGGAGGGAGGCATGTATTGAGGTCAACACTCACACCCGTGCTTATGATAGAAGTAGACTTGGCCACTTCTGACTTCACCAATCCCTATTACTCTCCTTTGTACCTTGGTGGGCTGAGCACAGTAAGGAGCTTCTGGGAACCCAGCCATGGCTCTGGCTACTGCTCTCATATCCTGGTTGTGTTTGGGAATGAAGGATGGTTGCTCTAGGTACCTTTGATCCCCACCCCTCTCAGAGGTATGGCCAGTTTAATTGAAGTAGATGTTTCCTCTTTACTCCCTGAATCTTCTTGAATCTGAATTCTTCATTTGGATATTCTAGGACCTCTCTCCTCAGACTGGGATCCAGGGACCAGCAGCACTGGTAGCACCTGGAACCTTGATGGAAATGTAGACTCTTGGGCCTCAACCCAGACCTCCTGACTCAGACTCATCATTTTAACACGATCCTTAGGTGATCTGGGTGCACAATGAAGTTTGGGAAGCACCATGACTGACCTGGATCTCAGAGAAATCAAATATAATGCATGTGAGTTCTTGGGCCCATTACAAAATGGATTGTCATCCCTGAGGTCTGGTTTGGCCCCATCTTTCTGTCAGTAAGTGAGATCTCTTTGGTTCCTTCTCAGGAGATAAGCCTTCCCAGCCTTCTAGTTGAGGTCTTAGAGAGAAGTATTTAAGAAAAATAAACTTGAAAGAAAAATGTGTTCATTTCCAGGGGAAAAACTCAGTGCAAAGTGTTGCATTTATACTTGGTATATTTTCAAACTGAGAGGAATTCACAGTTTAAATAATTCTCTTAAAACATTTTTTGTTAATTGACTGCTGAATTAATGTCTACCACTGGGACATGGAAACAACTCTGATTTGCTCAACCTTGATAATGTGAATTTATCATATTATTTCAGGAAGAAAATGCACGTTTCTTCATGAACGTGTAATTTAAACAGGGAATCTGCAGAGTTTTATAACTGTTTAATGATTTAAGCAAGGATAATGAGATAAACTTAACAGATTCTTAGTGTGAATTCCCTTGGATTCACTTGTCGGAAAAGACAGGCAGAGGAGAGTTAAAACGTATAGAAACAGTATGCTTCAAAAGTATTGATGATATGTCTTTTCATTTCTGTAGAGTTGTATGTGACTGTTGAGAGTGTGTACTGCCCTGGTGGCACAGCGGCTCAAAGCTCGCTTGCTAACCAAAAGATTGGTGGTTCAAATCCACCAGGTGCTCCTTAGAAATCCCATGGGCAGCTCTACTCTGTTCTATAGGGTTGCTATGAGTCGGAATCAACTTGCTGGCAGTGAGTTTGGGTTTTTTGTTTTTTTGGTATGTTCCCGTTTATATATGAGTTAAAAATTAGAAGAACCAAAAAGATAGTGTTACTGCCATGGCTACTGACTTACGGGAACCAAGATAAATTGTCAAGTGAAGAATGGTGCAGAGAAACATGTGGGTAGAGTGTGACCTAATCTCCAGAAAAGCAAACAAACCATAAAGCTATGTGTGTACCTGTGACTATGCGTATGTGTTCCAGCAAGCAGGAATGTGTGAACAGGTATACATGCGTCTCTGAACGTGGACACCTTGGAGAAGCAGGTAAAATTTACACATGTGGGGATGACTCTTATTATAATTCTTATAAAAATCTGACTTGTTAAATGAGTTATAATAAGAATACAAGAGTTTTCAAAGTAAAAAAAAATCATAGAAATATATATATGTATATATTTAAAACAGTTTTATTGGCTGTTATTTTATATAGGCAAAACACTGTCATCAATACTAGATTCAGAGACTTTCACCACTGGATGAAGAGCAAACTCAGAGACAGAACAAAAGTCTCAGCAAATTTCTTGCTTGTTCTTGGAGCTAATGACCTCTTCTGGTCTCTATACCTGGAAATGGCCAAAAAGAGTTCTGTCAGGATTAATGCAGTCACTGTTCAAACATCTACTGCATGTACATGTCTACGGGGTAAGGAAGAATGCTGGACACCATGTGCAATTCATTAAGTAACAAGTGGACCATTAGACCGTTCTTTCTCTGATGTCCTACTACCACGTTCCTCCCCTTGATGCTCTACTGGAAAACCCACGGTATACATTGTAGGCCTTTTTTCAGGACTCAACATAGAGGAAGTTAACTGGAAAGATACATCTTTTAAAGTTAAAGAAGATTTTGTCCACAAGGTCTTTAGACAGGTGGACCTCCCAGGCAGCCTCTGCATGGGATGGGAATGCAAGACCCCTCTCACTCAGTATCTCTGAGCATTTCAGTCTTTCTGTTTCCTTATCAGGAGACTGCAGAATTTACCCACTTCAGAACCCTTGCTGCCATCAACCCCAATCAGTCCCTTATAGGACCCCTCACTTCCACTCTGAGAAATAAAAGTAGGACAGCCTGCAGGTGGAGATGCCTCTCCTGGAGGCCGTGTCTATCCTTCCTTACCCCTGAGGGCTTCCCTGTGCCAACTGGGGTTTCATTTCCCAGGGTGGACATACCTCTGGCACCTCCAGGGCTTCCCAGGCCCTGGAACTTGATATTGAGGATGGGACTTGGGCTTTTCTGGGCCTGTGGAGCCTGGGCCTCAAGCTGCCCCTTCCTATCCTCAACCTTTGGTTATCTGTACTCTGGCTGTCTTCACCAGGTTTAGGAGGTCTTGCCTTCTCTTTTGCTCCTTTCATCTCAGTCAGGCGTTTCTCTTCCAGTTCTCTGATCTCAGGGCAGTTCAGGCTAGACCACAGATAAGAGAAAGACCAAGCGAGTGTCACTGATTATGTGTGGACACTGCTGGGAAAGGAATTGACTGTCATTGGTTTAGAGCTTTATGCCCACTGCTCACCTGCAGGCAGGTTTCCCCACAGCCTACTTTTTCTCTGGTTCCTTCTGCCACAAAGAACGTGGTAATGCCCCCTTCACCATCACACTTGCCTTAGAGCTGTCATTACAGAGGCTCCCTCTCAGTCTCCCAAGTCCCACTGAAATCCCATTTCACTTTCCCTACTAATGCTGTGCTCATCCTCAAGGCCTCAAGAGCTCACCATCAAGATGAGGCCTGTTCCTTCCTCTCCAAGAGAGCCTCTGAGCAGACCTGGTGTCTATGGTCAGCTGTCCTGAGGCTTCTTCCATCCAGTTCCCCCTCCGGCTGGAGCTCTCCATGCAGTTAAGGAGGTGGACTGGGGTGGGGAGGAAGGCACATGTGAGGATTTTACAGGTGCAGTGGGTGAAAGGAGCCTGAAAGGACGTCTTTCCAGAAGGGCCCACATTTTGAGGCCATGCCTGTACCCTCTGTAGCCAGGTCTCCCACATCTGCAGCAGCACCAGTAGGTGCTGTAGTCTCTCCAGCCCCTGTCTCTGCTCCTCTAGATGCTCCTGGAGGTGCCCGGCTCTTCTTGCCAGGACTCCAGGATGCTGACCGAGGCTTAGGTATTGTGTAGACTGGAAGCAGAGCCGATGGGGCTGTCTTTGAGAACTTGGCCTCAAGACTCGGGGCATCTTGCCTACGGAGGCAGGGCATGTTTTGGTCTGCCAGACCACGGCTACCCCCTTCACTGTACACACTTGGGTGAAATACACATACTTGACTCATTGCTTCTCTGGAGTAGCTTGATGAGTGAGATATCTGTTCAGAGGAAGCTGAGGAAGAAGACCTCTCTGATTCTTAAGGAGTCTTCCTGGACCTGAAGCTTAGGCTTTTTGCTTCTGATATTCTAGCTTGAGTGGCACTTTCCTCTTGGGTTGAGACTTCTGATAATAGAGAGTTAACTTACATGAACCCTCTGGGCACTGAGTTCTCAACTGTGACCCAAGACCCTGGTTTCAGGTGTCCCTGGGAGCCTCTCCATCATCACTGTCCTCCACCTCTGCAGGACCTGTGGTTTCTTCCTTTTTCCCTGGGGACCTTCCATCTTTGGGGAACATCACTGTGGGAGACCAAGTCTCCTCTGGGAAATCTTTTGTGATATTAGCACTTCATGACAGAAGTCTATAGTCTTTCAAAGGACTATAATACACTGATAATTTCTATTGCAAAGAGAGGGTCTCCACATTAATTTTTTTGGCATTTGTTGAATGCCAAATGAAATTGTTCCTTTGGAACATGAAAATGACCTCATTTGCCTGATCTTTCATAATCACACATGACTTCTCTGAGAGACATTTTCTATGAAAGTGATTTTCATAACAGATTTAGAGTGTAAACAGGGAAACAGGAGAAATTGTCATCACTTTTTAAACTCTTTTCAGCCTTCTTTTAAGGGAAGGGTTTTTATAGGAGGAAGCATACTTAGAATAATTTGTATTTTATATGCATATAAAGCTTCTTGTATCCTTAACCAACCCAGGGTAGAAGGTTAAAATTGCCTTTTTCTGAACAGAAGGCCCTTACCATGTTGCTATGAGAAGCACCCTTCAGGGTGACGCAGAAACAGATGTCCATTTCTGAGAGTTTTGATGTCACAAACCTCAGATGGGCAACATACAAGAACCTCACCTGAGTGTGTCTGGGTGTGCTGTAATGTCAGCCTAACGGTCTGTGCACATTTCTGAATATGAAGGAAGGATTGGTGAGTTAAGAAAGAAATGAATGGAAGCAGTTTGGGAGGGGAGTGAAAGCTCCAGGGACAGACAGAAGATGGGATGGGGAGATTTGTCAAGAGGGTGTCAGAAAATGAGGAAGGAGCAGGAATCAGGGCCAGGGGAAGGCAGCATAGGCTAGGGGGCAGCAGAGATAATGGTAGTGGGGAGAGCAACAAAACTGGCCTGTGATACAGTGGGAAATTAGTAATCCTAGATGAAGCTCAGGTTAAGTCAAGTAGGAATGTAAAAAATTCTATCCTGTAGCTATCTTTGCTGTGAGGGATTTAGATCCTTGGGGAAAGGTGGGGAGGAGACATAGGAGGAGAAGGCGAGTTCCTGGGTCTAGGGAAGGAGTCTGAAAGACCTTCTTCTGTCCTAACAGGCTGGGGCTGCATAGCTCACAATGATGTGGGCCCTGTGCTTCTTCACACCACCCACTACTAGAACCTCTTGAAAATTTTCTTAGTTCTTCACATAGTATGTTCATTCCATCTCATCAGAAAATATAATAATGCAATACACTTTTCCCTAACCACCCTTTCCTCAGTCCTACATTCTCTGTCCCAGTTGTACACTGGCTTCCTTCCTTTCCATCAGGTTTGAAAGCCAGAACAATTGAGTATTATTTCTGCACTTATTCCAGAGATTTCTCAGAATCCTGAGTTTGATCATTGATTTATTCCTGCATTTCCTATTGACATTACAAACTTTGGTTAATTATCTACTAAATGACAGGAAATGCTTTCTTAGGTCAATCCTCCTTATGACCCTATCTGTTCACCTCAAATCCTTCATCTTGTCCTGTCATAGCTCTGATTTCTGTGGAAATCAGATCCCCTAGTTCCCTAGCTCTCATCCATCTGGGAGATTTTTCCTCCCACCCTTATTTAGAGTCTTAGAGAAAGGCCTCTTCTTCGTTTATCACTGATTCATTCTGTCTGGGTGAAGGCGTCCAAAAATAATGGTATTCTGAAGGATCTCTATCCCTCCTCCCAGTTACTGATGATATCTGAATCTTTCATGACTTGGAGACTCTGATGTAGTCCTGAATTTCTGTGATTTACTATCTAAAGACACTCTTCTGCAGGAGACCTCAGATCGTCACCCTCTCCAAAGAGCAGTTGACATCTGAGTGAGCACCAAGACTTCCATAGCCCTTGTGTGACATCATTGTTGACACTGCTCAGTTCTATGGGCCCAGTTTGAAGCGAAGCTGGGCAGCAAGAAAAATATGGCAACTGTTGAAGTAGGGGCTTGGGGACTGGGAGGAGGGAGATTATATATTAAAAATAAATTAAAACTTTTCTCTGCACTCAAAGAGGTTACGATCCCTTGGGAGGGAGAGAGAGCATACAGGGAATGAAAATAGTGTGATAGGCAGTTGCTTCCACCAAATCTTCTCATTTAACTCAGTTTGAATCATCTCTCCAGCCCTGGTCATACTACATCTACTCTGCACCCTTCTCAGGTCTCCTTAGCCTCTGAGGCTTCACACAGGCTGTTCCCTCTGACTAGAAGATGTTTTCTCCCTTCCCATCTCCTGGCCTACTCTCTCTGGTGAAGTATGTGGTGAAGAGAACTGACTCTGTTGGAACAGGTTAGGCTTATGGCCTCACCAAAAAGCCCTAAGACTCAGGACTTTCATGCAGCCAGAATAGGAGGTTTAGGAGTTGACTTGGGAGAGCCCATGACCTCTGCTTCTTCCAGACTCTATTTTTGTTTTGGATGCCATTTAGAAAAAGATCCTGGAAATGGGAAGACCTATTATGGAAGAAATTAGCAAAGTTGGGGTGGTGATGAGGGAGGTGCTGACTTCTTGGTGGAAAATAGAAATTTCAACACGAAGATGCTAGGGGCTCGTTTTGTGTGACTCCAAACTGTATAGGAGGGAGGAGTGGTTGGAAAACAGAATAAAAGATGATCTGAGCCTGTTGACAAATGCTCCAGTGGCTTCACTCTGTCTCCTCAGAATTTTCTCATTAAGCTATCCCTCACCTTGTACTGAAGTCTCTAGAGAATTCTTGGGTTTTCCTGGATTCTGGGCCTTTGTCATCCCTTAACTAGCCAATCCTATTCCCAACTTAGCTTAGGTATCACTTCCTAGTTGAGATCTTCCCTGACACTTTTCCTGGTAAATTTGTCCACTTCTTGCTCTGTACGCCTTTGTATTTAAGATACCCTTTACCACCACATAAAACACAATTCCATTTACTTGCTGCAGATGATTTTAGAAAGGTCTACACATTCTCCCTCTCTCTGTGTCCATGCCTTCTGTGAGACTCTGGAGCGCCTTTCCTCAGCAGCAGGAGTCTTTCTGCACCCTCAGTTGAGGCTGACCTTACGGTTGCTTTGGCCATTAGGATAGTAGTGAACCAGATACAAGGAGAGAGTTGAAAGGATGTTGCATTGAGACTTGCCCTTTTGTTGCTCTTAAAGCCTGAGGACCCATGGGAACGGACCCAGACCAGCCTGCTGGATGATGGGAGACCATTGGAGAGAGGATCCAGCAGTTTCACTGAGTTGATTTTAGATGAAATGGCTCCTAGCTGACCTGGAAGCGAATTGTAGACACATGAGGAAGGCCTGCTGCGAGTCACTGTGCCTGGCCCAGATAGGAAGATCCCCACATTGACAACCGGAACAACTCTGAGCTTAGTAAATGGCTATCCTTTTAAGCATTACATTTTGGGGTCATTTGTTACACAGCAATACACAACTGATACAACGGTTAACTTGGCTCTTTCTCTGATCAGGCAATGAGGGACCTTCTCTGAGTTATTTTATCATCAAGAGTACATGGCATAGGGTCTGACATGTAGTCAGTATACAGTGAATCTTTGTTGACTTAATGGATAAATGAATAATATGAATTGTAAGTATGAATCTGCACAAAATCATGTCAGAAAAAAAGCAAGATATTTCTTTAAATAAACTGAATTCCAGCTCAGAGCAGCCTGCTTACAAAATTGGGGGGTGGGGGGTGGGGGGTAGGATTTTTAACCTTACTTATTTTTAGGTTTCCTCCTCATCCAGATATGCAATAATTCCTGGGGTCTAATGAAGGACCAAGATTTGGAGACAGGCTTCAAAACACCCATTGCCCAGCCTACGTGGGTGATTTCTCTAGAAGTATTGGCTCTGCTCCTTCCGTTCCTAGCTGGAGCAGGAGAACCTTGGCAGGGCTGCGAACACCATGATGGGGTTTGTGTACCTATGTGCCTGCATTATCCTTTGAGGTGCTGCCGTCTACCCCAGGGCACTGTCAAGAAGCAGGGCCAACCCCTTCCCAATTTCTAGGACTCTGCTATCTGACTCTCACTCTTCCCCTGGGCTTCAGTTCACACAGTGTGATTACTCCAGTGAGCTGAGGCTTTTACAACAGGCTCTTCAGAGTCTCAAAGTTTCAGAGGTTCAACCCTGTGAGTCCAACTACCTCCTTGAAATGAGATAGAGAAGGAAGAAAACTAGAGGAAAATTTTATTTTGAATTTAATGTTTCAATAAATTTTCTTGCCATGTGTTTTGAAAGCATCCTGCCTAAAAATTCCCCCTGTTCTCATACAATTTGCAAGACAGTGAAAAGGGAATGTTTGATTGTGTCATAATCTGCAGAGGATGTAAAGCACACATGGGGTCCATTCCTCCCGATGCTCACACTAGAGCACCCCACCCACCTGGAAATTTCTGCAAGTATTTCGGAGTCCCTCACACGTCCACAATGAACAGCTTTCAAATTCTCCTAAGCAGGAATTATTACTGTCACAGCCTGTGACCCAATAAGCAAGGTTATGCATGGGTCCAGTTGTGCCTTCCCACTAATCTACAGCGCACCGTTTCACCTGTCAACCACCACATCAAAGTCGTAGTGAAACCCATGTGAAATTGCTCGCCGTACATTGTTGCTGTTGTGTTGTTGTTGTTAGGTGGGTCTAATCAGTTCCAGCTCATACTGACCTTATGGACCACAGATGGAAACACTGCCCAGTCCTGCACCATCCTTGCAGTTGTCACCATGTTTGAGACCACTGTTGCAGTCACTGTGTTAATCCATCTCATTGAGGAACTTCCTCTTTTTTGCTGAGCTTCTACATTACCAAGCACGATGTCTTTCTCCAGGGACTGGTTCCTCCTGATAACATGTCCAAAGTACGTGAGACGGAGCCTCGCCATTCTCACTTCTAAGGAGCACTCTGGTCGTACTTCTTCCAAAACAGATTTGTTTCCACTTCTGGTAGTCCATGGTATATTAAATATTTTTTGCCAACACCATAATTCGAAGGTGTCGATACTTCTTCGGCCTTCCTTATTTATTGTCCCAGCTTTTGCATGCATATAAGGCAATGGAAAATACCATGGCTTGGGTCAGGCCCACCTTAGACCTCAAAGTGTCATCTTTGCTTTTGAACACTTCAAAGAACTCTTTTGCAGCCAATCTGCGCAATACAATAAGGCATTTGATTTTTTTGACAGCTGCTTTCCTGGGTGTTGATTGTGGATCCAAGTAAAATGAAATCTTCTACAACTTCAGTCTTTTCTCTGTTTATCATGATGCTGCTTATTGGTTCAGTTTTGATGATTTTTGTTTTCTCTATATTGAGTTGCAATCCATACTGTAGCCTTGTTCGCTTTCAGCAGGTAAGGTTGTGTCATCTGCATATTTCAGGTTGTTAACGAGTCTTCCTCCAATCCTGATGCCCCATTCTTCTTCATATAGTCTAGCATACAGATTGAATGAGTATGGTGAAAGGATAGAACCCAGATACACACTTTCCTGACTTTAAACCAAGCAATATCCCTTTGAATGCCTCTTGGTCTATGCAGAGCTTCCTCATGAGCACAATTAAGTGTTCTGAAATACCCATTCTTAGCAATGTTGTCCATAATTTGTTAAGATCCACATAGTCAAATGCCTTTGCATAGTCACTAATACACAGATCTTTCTGATATTCTCTACTTTCGACCAAGATCTACCTGACATCAACAATGATATCTCTGGTTTCACATCCTCTTCTGAATCTGGCTTGAATTTCTGGCAGTTCCCTGTTGATGTACTGCTGCAACTGTTTTTGAATGACTTTCAGCAAAATATCACTTGCATGTGATATTAATGATATTGTTTGATAATTTTTGCATTCTTTTGGGTCCTTTTCTTTGGAATGGACACAAATATGGCACTCTTCCAGTTGGTTGGCCAGGAAGCTGTCTTCCAAATGTCTTGACATAGACGAGCGAGCACCTACAGCTCTGCATCCACTTGTTGAAACACCTCAATTGGTATTCCATCAATTCCTGGAGCCTTGTTTTTGGCCAGTGCCTTCAGTGCAGCTTGTACTTCTTCCTTCAGTACCATCGGTTCTTGATCATATGCTAACTCCTGAAGTGGTTAAATGTTGACCAATTCTTTTTGGTACAGTGATTCTGTGTATTCCTTCCTTCTTCTTTTGAAGCTTCTGGCATCATTCAATATACTGCTCATGGAATCCTTCGGTATTGCAAGTTGAGGCCTGAATTTTTTTCTTCATTTATTTCAGCTTCAGAAATGCTGAGCATGTTCTTCCCTTTTGGTTTTCAAACTCCAAGTCTTTGCACGTCAGTATAATACTTTACTCTGTCTTCTCAAGCCGCCCTGTGAAATCTTCTGTTCAGCTTTTACCTCAACATTTCTTCCTTTTGCTTTAGCTACTTTTGATCAAAAGCAGATTTCAGAGCCTCTTTCTAACATCCATTTTGGCCTTTTATTTCTTCCCTTTCTTTTTAATGATCTTTTGCTTTCTTCATGTATGATGTCCTTGATGTTATTCCCCAACTCATTGGGTCTTCAGTCATTAGCATTCAATGAGTCAAATCTATTCATGACATAGTTTCTAAATTCAGATGGCATATACTCAAGATCATTTTTAGGCTCTCATGGCCCTGTTCTAATTTTCTACAGCTTCAACTTGAACTTCTACATAAGCAACTGATGGCCTGTTCCATAGTCAGCCCCTGGCCCTGTTCTGACTGATGATACTGAGTTTTCCATCCTCCCTTTCCACAAATGTTCTCAATTTAATTCTTGTGTATTCCATTTGACAAAGTCCACGTGTATAGTCTTCATCTATGTAGTTGAAAAAAGGTTTTTGCAATGAAGAACTCATTGGTCTTGCAAAATTTTATCATGGGGTCTCCGGCATCATTTCTATCACCAAGGCCATATTTTCACCTACTGACTCTTCTTCTTTGTTTCCAACTTTCACATTCCAATCACCAGTAATTAACAATGCACCTTGATTGCATGTTTGATCAATTTCAGACTGTTGATGTTAGTAAAAATCTTTCATTTTTTCACCTTTGGCATTCGTGGTTGGTGGGTAAATTTGAATAATAGTCTCATTAAGTGGTCATCCTTGTTGACATATGGATATTACCCTATCGCTGACAGCATTGTACTTCAGGATAGATCTTGAAATATTCTTTTTGACGATGAATTCGACTCCATTACTCTCTAATCTGTCATTCCCAGCATAGTAGACCATGTGATTTTCAGATTCAAAATGGCCAATACCATTCCATTTCAGCTCACTAATGCCGAGGATATCGATCTTTATGTGTTCTATGTCATTGTTTGACAACTTACAATTTTCCTAGATTCATACTTCGTTCATTCCATGTTCTGATTATTAATGGATGTTTGTAGCTGTTTGTTCTCATTTTGAGTCATGCCACATCAGCACATGAAGGTCCAGAAAGCTTTACTCCATCTATGTCATTAAGGTCACTCTACTTTGAAGAGGCAGTTCTTCCCCAGTCAAATTCTGAGTGCCTTCCAAACTGAGGGGTTCATCTTCCAGCACTCTATCAGTGTTCCACTGCTATTCATAAGGTTTTCAATGTCCCTTTTTTTTTTTTTTTACAAGTAGACCACCAGGTCCTTCTTCCTAGTCTGTCTTAGCCAGGAAGCTCTGTGGAAACCTGTCCACCATGGGTGTCATGGTTATGGTTGCGTGTCAACTTGGCTGGGCCATGATTCTCTGTGGTTTGACAGTCATATGATGTTGTGATCACTCCCATAAGATTTTTTATGATGTAATCACCTCCATGATGGAATCTGCTGTGAGTAGCCAAATAGTTGAAAGGGAGTTTCCTTGGGCATGTAGCGTACATTGACTATAAGTGGATATTCTGGCAGGGCTTGTGGGAATTTTCTCATTCAGAATCCTGCAGCTGGCCCCTGTTCGTCTGACTCTGGTTCTTGAGAGTTGACTAGCAACTCCTGCAGTCTTGCCTGCCAATCTTGGGATTCTTCAATCTTCACAGCCTGCTCTCCAACCTGCCGATCTTGGCTTGGCCAGCCCCTGTAGCTACATGAGTCAGGAGAAGCCTGTATTGTAAACTATGGACTTGAGACATTCCACCATCTACAACCACGTTAGCCACTTTCTCAATATAAATCTCTTTCTGCATATATATTTATATGCTTTACTGGTATTGCTTCTCTAGAAAACCCAGCCTAAGACAATGGGTAACCCTGCTGATATTTGAGAGATCAACAGACTAGCGTCCAGCATCACAACAATATGCAAGCCGCCTTAGTACCACAAAATGACAGACAAATGGTGGCACCACAGATTAGCAAGTAAATACAATTAAGCCCCCGTATACCTTGCTCCAACAACGCCGTTTGTTGTACTCTGAGGGCTTACATATTGCCGTGATGCTGGACGCTATGGCACCGGTATTCAAATACCAGCAGACTCACCCATGACAGACGGGTTTAAGTGGAGTTTCTAGACTAAGGCTGACTAGGAAGAAGAACCAAGTGGTTTACATCTGAAAAAGAGTTAGCCAGTAAAAACCTTATGAATAGCAGCAGAACATTGTCTGAGATAGTGCCAGAAGATGACCCCTTCAGATTGGAAGTCACTCAAAATATGACTGGGGAAGAGCTATCTCCTCAAAGTGGAGTCAACCTTAACGATGTGGATGGAATCAAGCTTTCAGGACCTTCATTTGTTGATGGGGCACGACTCAAAATGAGAAGAAACAGCTGCAAACATCCATTAATAATTGGAACATGGGATGTATGAAGTATGAATCTACAAAGATTGGAAATCATCAAAAACGAAACAGAGTGCATAAAGATCAATATCCCAGGCATTAGCTGAAACGAACTGACATTGGCCATTTTGAATCAGAAACTCATATGGTCTTCTATGCCAAGAATGATAAATTGAAGAGGAATGGCATTGCATTCATCATCAAAAGGAACATTTCAAGATCTATCCTGAAGTACAAAGCTGTCAGTGATAGGATAATATCCATACACCAAGAAGGAAGACCAGTTAATGTGACTATTACTTGGATTTATGCCCAGTGTTATAGCTAGTCTGTCAATCCATCTCATTCGTTGAGGGTCTTCCTCTTTTTTGCTGACCCCTACTTTACCAAGCATGATATCCTTCTCCAGGAACTGGTTCCAACCATTGATATGTCCAAAGCATGTGAGATGAATGTAAGGAGCATTCTGGCTGTACTTATTCCAAGACAGATTTGTTCATTCTTCTGGCAGTCCGTGGTATACCCTATAATTCTTTTCCAACACCATAATTCAATGGCATCGATTCTTCTTATTCATTGTCCAGCTTTCACATGCATATGAGGTGATTGAGTATACAGGGATCTCTAGACTTTTCTACACACACATATCAGTATGTATGGACTTCACCCTACAACGCACTAGGAATAAGGCCTCAAAAGTTGGGCATTCATAAGGAGCGTCTTTGTTCCTTGAAGGATGCTTACAAGTATATGTCTTTTGGTGAGCATATGTACCCATTTCTAATGGGTATTTATGTAGAAGTAGTATTGCTGGTTCATAGAATATATGTATGTTCACAGCATTAGTAAATGAGGTCAATTAGTTTTTAAAGTGGTTGTACCAATTTCCACTCCCACCGACAGTAGTTCCAATTGCTCCATATTCTACCCCCTAGTTTCCATTATCCATCTTTTTCATTTTAGCCATTCTAGTATGTATATCACATTATGACATTTTATTAGAATTTCTCTGATAACTAAAGAAGTTTAGTCCCTTTTCATATATTTGTTGGTGATATAGTTATCACCCTTTATAGAGAGTTTAAATATTTGCTTCTTTCTTTTTTTAATTCTTATTGTGCTTTAAGTGGAAATTTACAAATCAAGTCAGTCTCTCACATAAAAACTTATCTCTACCTTGCTACATGCTCCCAATTGTTCTCCCCTAATGTGACAGCCCACTCCCTCCCCCTTCTCTAGCTTTTCGTGTCCATTCCACAAGCTTCTAATGCCCTCTACCCTCTCATCTTCCTTCCAGACAGGATATGCCAACATAGTCTCAAGTGTCCACCTGATCCAAGAAGCTCACTCCTCACCAGCATCCCTCTCCAACCCATTGTCCAGTCCAATCCATGTCTGAAAGGTTGGCTTTGGGAATGGCTCCTGCCCTGGGCCAACAGAAGGTCTGGGGGCTGTGACCACCAGGGTCCTTCTACTCTCAGTCAGACCATTAAGTCTGGTCTTTTTATGAGAATTTGGGGTCTGCATCCCACTGCTCTCCTGCTCCCTCAGGGGTTCTCTGCTGTGTTCCCTGTCAGTGCAGTCATCACTTCTTGCCGGGCACATCTAGTTCTTCTGGTCTCAGGCTGATGTGGTCTCTGGTTAATGTGGCCCTTTCTGTCTCTTGGGCTAGGAATTACCTTAAGTCCTTGGTGTTATTAATTTTCCTTTGATCCAGGAGAGTTGAGACCAATTCATACATCTTAGATGGCCACTTGCTAAGGTTGAGGACCCCAGATGCCACTCTCCAAAGTGGGATGCAGAATGTATTCTTAATAGATTTTATTATGCCACTTGACTTAGATATGCCCTGAAACTATTGTCCCCAAGCCCCACCCCTGCTACGGTGGACTTCGAAACATTTGGTTTATTCAGGAAACTTCTTTGCTTTTGGTTTAGTCCAGTTGTGCTGACCTCGCCTGTATTGTGTGTTTTCTCTCCCATCAGCTAAAGTACTTTTCTATTATCTAATTAGTGAATACCTCTCTTCTGCCCTCCTTCCCTCCCCCTTCTCCTAACCATCAAAGAATATTTTCTTCTCTGTTTAAACAGTTTCTCCAGCTCTTATAATAGTGGTCTTATACAGTATTTGTCATTTGCAACTAATTTCAGTCAGCATAATGCCTTCCAGATTCCTCCATGTTATGAAATGCGTCACAGTTTCATCACTATTCTTTATCGAAGCGTAGTATTCCATTGTGTGAATATACCATAATTTATTTGTCCATTCATCCATTGATGGACACCTTGGTTGCTTCCATCTTTTTGCTATTGTAAAGAGTGCTGCAATGAAGATGGGTGTGCATATATCTGTTCGTGTAAAGGCTCCTATTTCCCTAGGATATATTCCAAGGAGTGGGATTGCTGGATTGTATGGTAGTTCTATTTTTAGCTTTTTAAGGAAGCGACAAATCGATTTCCAAAATGGTTGTACCATTTTACAATCCTACTAGCAGTGTATAAGTGTTCCAGCCTCGCCAGAACCTCTCCAAAATTTATTATTTTGTGCTTTTTGGATTACTGACAGCCTTGTTGGAGTGAGATGGAATCTCATTGAAGTTTTTTTGATTTGGATTTCTCTAATGGCTAATGATCGTGAGCATTTCGTCATGTATCTGTTAGCTACCTGAATGTTTTCTTTAGTGAAGTGTCTGTTCATATTTTTCCCATTTTTAAATTGGGCTATTTGTCTTCTTGTAGTTGAGATTTTGTAATATCATGTAGATTTTAGAGATCAGGTGCTGATCAGAAATTTCATAGCTAAAAACTTTTTCCCTTTCTCTAGATAATCTTTTTACTCTTTTGGTGAAGCCTTTGGATGAGCTAGGTGTTTGATTTTTAGGAGCTTCCAGTTATCTAGTTTTTCTTCTGCATTGTTACAAATGTTTTGTATACTGTTTATGCCATGTATGAAAGCTTCCAACATTGTCCCGGTTTTTTCTCCCATGATCTTTATTGTTTTCAATTTTATATTTAGGTCTTTGATACATTTTGTGTTCGTTTTTGTGCATGGTGTGAGGTATGGGTCTGGTTTCATTTTTTTGCAGATGGATATCCAGTTATGGCAGCATCATTTTTTTAAAAATAATTTTTCTTGAGCTTTAAGTGAACGTTTACCAATCAAGTCAGTCACATATAAGCTTATATACACTTTACTCCATACTCCCACTTATTCTCCCCCTAATGAGTCAGCCCTTCCAGTCTCTCCTTTCGTGACAATTTTGCCAGTTTCTAACCCTCTCTACTCTCCTATCTCCCCTCCAGACAGGAGATGCCAACACAGTCTCAAGTGTCCACCTGATACAAGTAGCTAACTCTTCATCAGCATCTCTCTTCTACGCATTGTCCAGTCCCTTCCATGTCTGATGAGTTGTTTTCGGGAATGGTTCTTGTCCTGGGCCAACAGAAGGTTTAGGGACCATGACCACCGGGATTCCTCTAGTCTCAGTCAGACCATTAAGTCTGGTCTTTTTATGAGAATTTGGGGTCTGCATCCCACTGATCTCCTGCTCCCTCTGGGGTTCTCTGTTGTGCTCCCTGTCAGGGAAGTCATCGGTTGTGGCCGGGCACCATCTAGTTCTTCTGGTCTCAGGATGATGTAAGTCTCTGGTTCATGTGGCCCTTTCTGTCTCTTGGGCTCTTAGTTATCATGTGACCTTGGTGTTCCTCATTCTCCTTTGATCCAGGTAGGTTGAGACCAATTGATGCATCTTAGATGGCTGCTTGTTAGCATTTAAGACCCCAGACGCCACGTTTCAAAGTGGGATGCAGAATGTTTTCATAATAGAATTATTTTGCCAATTGACTTAGAAGTCCCCTTAAGCCATCCCCCGCCCTTGCTCTACTGACCTTTGAAGCATTCAGTTTATCCCGGAGACTTCTTTGCTTTTGGTCCAGTCCAGTTGAGCTGACCTTCCGTGTATTGAGTATTGTCCTTCCCTTCACCTAAAGTAGTTATCTACTAACTAATCAGTAAATAACCCTCTCCCACCTCCCTCCCCGCCTTGTAACCACAAAAGTATGTGTTCTTCTCAGTTTATACTATTTCTCAAGATCTTATAATAGTGGTCTTATACAATATTTGTCCTTTTGCCTCTGACTAATTTCACTCAGCATGATGCCTTTCAGGTTCCTCCGTGTTATGAAATGTTTCACAGATTCTTCACTGTTCTTTATCGATGCGTAGTACTCCATCGTGTGAATATACAACAATTTATCTACCCATTCATCCGTTGATGGACACCTTGGTTGCTTCCAGCTTTTTGCTATTGTAAACAGAGCTGCAATAAACATGGGTGTGCATATATCTGTTCGTGTGAAGGCTCTTATTTCTCTAGGCTGTATTCCGAGGAGTGGGATTTCTGGGTTGTATGGTAGTTCTATTTCTAACTTTTTAAGAAAAAGCCAGATAGGTTTCCAAACTGGTTGTACCATTTGACATTCCCACCAGCAGTGTATAAGAGTTCCAATCTCTCCACAGCCTCTCCAACATTTATTATTTTGTGTTTTTTGGATTAATGCCAGCCTTGTTGGAGTGAGATGGAATCTCATCGTGGTTTTAATTTGCATTTCTCTAAAGGCTAATGATAGACAGCATTTTCTTGTGTATCTGTTAGCTGCCTGAATATCTTCTTTAGTGAAGTGCGTGTACCTATCCTTTGCCCACTTCTTGATTCAGTTGTTTGTCTTTTTGTGGTTGAGTTTTATCAGAGTCATGTAGATTTTAGAGATCAGGCACTGGTCGGAGATGTCATAGCTGAAAATTCTTTCCCAATCTGTAGTTGGTCTTTTTACTCTTTTGGTGAAGTCTTTAGATGAGCATAGGTATCTGATTATTAGGAGCTCCCGGGTATCTGGTTTCTCTTCGTCTTTTTTAGTAATGTTTTGTGTTCTGTTTATGCCTTGTATTAGGGCTCCCAATGTTGTCCCTGTTTTTTCTTCCATGATCTTTATCGTTTTAGTCTTTATGTTTAGGTCTTTGATCCATTTGGAGTTAGTTTTTGTGCATGGTGTGAGCTACGGGTCCTGTTTCATTTTTTTGCAGATGGATATCCAGTTATGCCAGCACCATTTGTTAAAAAGGCTATCTTTTCCCCAATTAACTGACACTGGGCCTTTGTCAAATATCAGCTGCTCAAATGTGGATTGATTTATATCCGGATTCTCAATTCTGTTCCATTGGTCTATGTGTCTGTTATTGTACCAGTACCAGGCTGTTTTGACTACTGTGGCTGTATAATAGGTTCTAAAATCATGTAGAGTGTGGCCTTCCACTTCGTTCTTCTTTTTCAGTAATGCTTTACTTATCTGGGGCTTCTTTCCCTTCCATATGAAGTTGGTGATTTATTTCTCCATCTCATTAAAAAATGTCGTTGGAATTTGGATCAGAAGTGCATTGTATATGTAGATGGCTTTTGGTAGAATAGACATTTTTACAATGTTAAGTCTTCCTATCGATGAGCAAGGTATGTTTTTCCTCTTATTTAGGTCCCTTTTGGTTTCTTGCAGTAGTACCTTGTAGTTTTCTTTGTATAGGTCTTTTACATCTTTGGTAAGGTTTATTCCTAAGTATTTTATCTTCTTGGGGGCTATTGTGAATGGTATTGATTTTGTGATTTCCTCTTTGATGTTCTTTTTCTTGATGTAGAGGAATCCTACTGATTTTTGTATGTTTATCTTGTAACCTGAGACTCTGCTGAACTCTTCTCTTAGTTTCAGTAGTTTTCTTGAGGATTCCTTAGGGTTTTCTGTGTATAAGATCATGTCATCTGCAAATAGAGATACTTTTACTTCTTCCTTGCCAATCTGGATGCCCTTTATTTCTTTATCTAGCCTAATTACTCTGGCTAGGACCTCCAACACAATGTTGAATAATAATGGTGATAAAGGGCATGCTTGTCTGGTTCCCAATCTCAGTGGAAATGCTTTCAGGCCGTCTCCATTTAGGATGATGTTGGCTCTTGGCTTTGTATAAATGCCCTTTATTATGTTGAGGAATTTTCCTTCTATTCTTATTTCGCTCAGAGTTTTTATCATGAATGGGTGTTGGACTTTGTCAAATGCCGTTTTCTGCATCAACTGATAAGATCATGTGGTTTTTGTCTTTTGTTTTATTTATATGGTGGATTACATTAATTGTTTTTCTAATATTGAATCAACCTTGCATACCTGGTATAAATTCCACTTGGTCATGGTGGATTATTTTTTTGATATGTTGTTGAATTCTACTGGCTAGAATTTTGTTGAGGAGTTTTGCATCTATGTTCATGAGGGATATAGGTCTATAATTTTCTTTTTTGTGTGCTTTCTTTAGCTGGTTTTGTTATCAGGGATACGCTGGCTTCATAGAATGAGATAGTGTTCTTTTCTTTTCTGTGCTTTGAAATACCTTTAGTAGTAGTGGTGTTCACTATTCTTTGAAAGTTTGGTAGAGCTCTGCAGTGAAGCCCTCTGGGCCAGGGTTTTTTTGGGGGGGAGTTTTTGATTACCTTTTGTCTCTTTTTTGTGTTATAACTCTATTTAGTTGTTCTACTTCTGTTTGTGTTAGTATGGGTAGGTAGTGTGTTTCTAGGAGTTCATCCATTTCTTCTAGGTTTTGAAATTTGTTATAGTACAGTTTTTCATAGTAATCTAACACGATTCTGTATTTTCAGTTGGGTCTGTGGTGATATGGCCCATCTCATTTCTTATTCAGGTTGTTTCCTGTATTTCTTTAGTCAGTCTGGCCAATGGTTTATCAATTTTGTTAATTTTTTCAACGAACCAACCTTAAAAAAAAAAAAAGCTTTGTTAATTCTTTCAATCGTTTTTCTGTTCTCTAGTTCATTTAATTCTGCTCTAATTTTTATTATTTGTTTTCTTCTGGTGCCTGATGGATTCTTTTGTGGCTCTCTTTCCATTTGTTCAAGATGTAGGGACAGTTCTCTGTTTTTGCCTCTTTCTTCTTTATGTATGTGTGCATTTATGGAAATAAATTGACCTCTGTGCACTGCTTTTGGAATTGTTTTTGGTCTCGTTGCATTCTATGAATTTCTTTATTCCCTCCTTAATGTCTTCTATAACCCAGTCTTTTTTGAGCAGGGTATTGTTCATTTTCCAAGTATTTGATTTCTCTTCCCTGATTTTTCTGTTATTGATTTCTACTTTTATGGCATTATGGTCTGAGAAGATGCTTTGTAATATTTTGATGTTTTGGATTCTACAAAGGTTTGTTTTATGACCTGATATATGATCTATTCTAGGGAATGTTCCATGTGCACTAGAAAAAAAAGTATACTTTGCGGCTGTTGGGTGGAGTGTTCTGTTTAAGTCTATGAGGTCAAGCTGGTGGATTGTAGCTATTAGATCTTCCATGTCTCTACTGAGCTTCTTACTGGATGTTCTGTCTTTCACCGAAAGTGCTGTGTTGAAGTCTCCTACTATAATTGTGGGTGTGTCTATCTTTCAATTCTCTTAAAGTTTGTTTTATGTATTTTGCAGCCCTGTCATTGGGTGCATAAATATTTAATATGGGTATATCTTCCAGGTAAATTGTCCCTTTAATCATTATGTAGTATTCTTCTTTATCCTTTGTGGTGGATTTAACTTTAAAGTCTATTTTGTCAGAAATTAATATTGCCATTCCTGCTCTTTTGTGATTGTTCTTTGCTTGGTATATTTTCAGTTTGTTTGTGTCTCTAAGTCTAATCAGTGTCTCTTGTAGGCAGCATGTAGACAAATTTTGTTTTATCCAGTCTGTGACTCTCTGTCTCTTTATTGGTGCATTTAGTCCATTTACATTCATTGTAATTATAGATGCGTTTAGTGCTGTCATTTTGATGCCTTTTTTTGTGTGTTGTTGACAATTTCATTTTTCCTCTTAATTTTTTGTGCTGAGAAGTTTTTCTTTTAAATTGTGTGTTCCTCTTTTTCATAGTAGTCGAATTTATTTTTTGCTGAGTCATTATGTTTATCTTGGTTTTTATTTTGAAGTATGAAATTGTTAGACATCTTTGTGGTTACCTTAATATTTACCCCTGTTTTTCTTAATAAAAACCTAACTTGTATCATCCTATATCACCTTGGTTTCCTCTCTATATGAAAGACCTATGCCTCCTGTATTTAGTCTCTTTTTTGATTATGGTAATCTTTTACATGATGACATCAATGATTCCCTGTTTTGAGCATTTTTTAAAAATCAATCTTATTTTTTTGTGTGTGTGATTTCCCTATCTGAGTCGATATCAGGATGTTCTGTTCTGTGACCTTGTGTTGTGTTGGTATCTGATATTACTGATTTTCTGACCAAAGGATTTCCTTTAGTAATTCATGTAGCTTTGGTTTGGCTTTTGCAAATTCTCTAAACTTGTATTTATCTGTAAATATCTTAATTTCACCTTCACATTTGAGAGAGAGTTTTGCTGGATATATGATCCTTGGCTGGCAGTTTTTCTCCTTCAGTGCTCTCTATATGTCATACCATTGCTTTCTTGCTTGCATGGTCTCTGCCGAGTAGTCTGAACTTATTCTTATTGATTCTCCTTTGTTGGTGACATTCTGTTTATCCCTGGCTGCTTTTAAAATTTTCTCTTTGGTTTTGGCAAGTTTGATGATAATATGTCTTCGTGATTTTCTTTTGTGATCTATCTTGTATGGGGTTTGATGAGCATCTTGGATAGATATCCTTTCATCTTTCCTGATGCCAGGGAAGTTTTCTGTCAACAGATCTTCAACTATTCTTTCTGTGTTTTCTTTTATCCCTCCCTGTTCTGGAACTCCAATCACATGGAAGTTATTCTTCCAATAGAGTCCCACATGATTCTTAGGGTTTCTTCATTTTTTTTTTTAATTCTTTTATCTGATTTTTTTTCAACTATATTGGTGTCAATTGCCTTATCCTCCGACTTCCCCACTCTGCATTCCAATTTGTCAATTCTGCTCTTCTGACTTCCTACTGAATTGCCTAATTCTGTAATTTTATTGTTAATCTTTTGGAATTCTGAATGCTGTCTCTCTGTGGATTCTTGCAGCTTAATAATTTTTTCACTACGGTCTTGAATAATCTTTTTTGATTTCTTCAATTGCTTTATCAGTGTGTTCTTTGGCTTTTTCTGTAGGTTGCCTTATTTCATTTCTGAGGTCATCTCTGATGTCTTGAAGCATTCTGTATATTATTTTTTTATATTCTACATCTGGCAATTCCAAGAATGTATCTTCATTTGGGAAAGATTTTGATCCTTTGATTTGGGGGTTTGTAGAAGGAATCATGGTCTCCTTCTTTATGTGATTCGATATCGACTGCTGTCTCTGAGCCATCTATAACATATTGTAATGACTTATTTTATATTTGCCCACTGAGTCTTATGCTCTTGTTTTGTTTTCTTTCAGTACACCCAGATGAGCTACTAGATTGTGCTATCTTGATTGCTGTAGCCTTTGAATCTCTTATGTCCTATTACCAGATGATTTGAACTGTTACCAGGTATATGAGCCTATGAGTCCTTTCAGTATTTTTTAATACAATCAGCTTATGTGTCCTGATAGTGAGTCACCTAGTGTGTGGTGTAGGCTCTCACCTATTAACTTAGGGGAGCAGTGGTGATGGTTGTATGCACCAGATTCTAATAGCGGAAGGGGGTCACACTCCAAGGAGGGCAGGCTTCTGACAGCCTTCCTCCGCATGCCAGTGAAGTAGGAGTGTCTCTATTCTCTCGAGCTCTCTGGTGGGTGGGCTCTGCAGCTGTACCTTGGGCATGCAATGATTGTATCTCTAAAGTTTGGTTGGCGTCGCTATCCTCAGACCCCTTTAGCAGGTGGCTAGATGCTGTGGGTGGAGCTTCAGCCCTCAGTTCCTTGTTGTGGATCAGTGAGGGCTGTGCTTAGTAGGTAGAGAGGTAGCAGACCTCCAAAAGTTGCCTTTCCACTCCTCAGTTAAAACAACTACAGTCAGATCTCTATCAGAATTGCCTTTGCATTATAATAGCCACCTGGTTCCCTGTAGGGATGAAAGCCAAAGACTGTGGATCTCTTATGCTTGGCTGGAGCTGGTTCTGTATTATTTTATCAGTTTAGGGAAGTCAGGGAAGGATTTTTCCCCCTGATTATTAATTGCTGCTTCTCTCAGGCCAGGAGAATGGGTTAGAAAAAGAAAAACAAAAACAAACAAAACCCCCGCAGAGCACTTCACTCCCTGACCCAGAAAATTCCAATGTTAATGAAGCCAGCTGGGGCAGGGAGGGGAGGGATCAGGTAGACAGGAGAGAGTAGTGCGGCAATATAGACAAAGTTACTTATCTTGTTTGGTGAGAACGGTTTTATCTGAGATTCCAGAGTGATGTGTAGACTGTGTTCACTGACTGGGTCGAGTTTGCCCCTGAAGTTTAGGGCTGTGTTCCATGCTTTCACTGTCTCAGGAAGCCGCGATCAGCTCCTCTGCTCTTAGTCCAAAACACGGCTCCAAGGTATTCTGTCTGGGACAGTGCACTCCAGGCTCCAAAACCAGTCACTGCTTCCCCGTGTTTCCTTGTTCTCCTGTCAGCAGCGTTGGTGTGCAGCCTGTGTGTGCTGACTTGGTCCCCACTGAGGTTACTCCAGGGGTTTAGAGCCGTGGCCCGTGCTTGCCCTGTCTTAGTAAGCCGCGATCAGCCCCACCACTCTGGCGCCAGGGAACCGCGAGAGCTCAAGGCTGTGGCTCAGGACACTGGCTCCAGAAGCAGCTGTTGAAGAGAGTGCAGCTTTTCATTCCCTGTCAACTCCATAGATCTGTGTTTCATTGGCCAGGGTTCGTAGATTGTCATGTATGTAATCAATTCACTTGTTTTTTTGAGTCTTTCTTGCAAGAGGGATCGTCAGTAGCTTCTACCTAGTCTGCCAGATTGGTCCCCTCTGCCCTTTGTTTCTTAATCTAGACTAATTGCTCTGGCTAGGACCTCCAGCACAATGTTGAATAAGAGTGGTGATAAACGGCATCCTTCTCTGGTTCCCAATCTCAAAGGGAATGCTTTCAGGCTCTCTCCATTTAGAACGATGTTGGCTACCAATAGCCCTTTATTATGTTGAGGGATTTTCCTTCTGTTCCTATTTTGCTGAGAGTTTTTATCACGAAGGGGTGTTAAACTTTGTTAAATGTCTTTTCTGTATCAATTGATAAAATCATTCGATTCTTGCCTTTTGTTTTATTTATATGATGGATTACATTGATTGTTTTTCTCCTGTTGAACCATCCCTGCATAACTGGTATGAATCCCACTTGGTTGTGGTGAATTATTATTATTTTTTGATATGTCGTTGAATTCTATTGGCTAGAGTTTTGTTGAGGATTTTGGCATCTGAGTTCATAAGGGATATAGGTCTGTAATTTTCTTTTTTTTTTAGTGTCTTTTTTTTACCTGGTTTTGGTATGAGGGATATGCTGGCTTCATAGAATGAGTTTGGGAGTATTCCGTCCTTTTCTATGCTAAATACTTTTAGTAGTTGTGGTGATAGCTCTTCTCTGAAAATTTGGTAGAAGTCTGCAGTGAACCCATCCAGGCCAGGGCTTTTTTTTTGTTGGGAGTTTTTGATACCTTTTCAAGTTTTTCTTTTGTTATGGGTCTATTTAGTTATTTTACCGTTTGTGTTAGTTTAGGTAGGCAGTGTGTGTGTAGGAATTCATCCATTTCTTCTAGGTTTTCAATGTGTTAGAGTACAATTTTTCATAGTAATCTGATATGATTCTTTTAATTTCTGTTGGGTCTGCTGTAATATCGCCCATCTCATGTCTTATTCAGATTATTTGATTCCTCTCCTGTTTTTCTTTTGCCAGTTTTGGCAGTGGTTTATCAATTTTGTTGATGTTTTCAAAGAACCAGCTTTTGGCCTTGTTAATTCTTTCAATTGTTTTTCTGTTTTCTCTTTCATTTAGCTCTGCTCCAATTTTTATTATATGTTTTCTTCTCGTTCCTGAGGGTTTCTTTTGTTGCTCTTTTTCTGTTTGTTCAAGTTGTAGAGATAATTCTTTGATTTTGGACCTTTCTTCTTTTGGATGTGTGCATTTATTGATATAAATTGGCCTCTGTGCACTGGTTTCACTGTGTGCCGAAGTTCTTACGGGAAGTATTTTCATTGTCATTGGATTCTATGAATTTCTTTATTCCATCCTTAATGTCTTCTATAATCCAGTCTTTTTTAGCAGGGTATTGTTCAGTTTCCAAGTGTTTGATTTCTTTTCCCTTCTTTTTCTGTTATTGATTTCCACTTTTATGGTCTTATGGTCAGAGACAATGCTTTGTAATATTTCAATGTTTTGCCTTCTGCAAAGGCTTGCTTTATGACCTAATATGTGGTCTATTCTAGAGAATGTTCCATGTTTACTAGAAAAGGAAGTATACTTTGCTACTATTGGGTGGAGTGTTGTGTTTTGTATCTAGGAGGTCAAGTTGTTGATTGTGGCATTTAGATCTTCATTGTCTTTATTGAGCTTCTTTCTGGATGTCCTGTCCTTCACTGAAAGTGGTGTGTTGACGTCTCCTACTATTATTGTGGAGCTGTCTATCTCACTTCTCAATGCTAATGGAGTTTGTTTTATGTATCTTGCAGCCCTGTCATTGGGTGCATAAATATTTAATATGGTTATATCTTCTTGGTATATTGTCTCTTTAATCATCACAGAGTGTCCTTCCTTATCTTTTGTGATGGATTTAAGGTCTATTTTGTCAGAAATTAATATTGCCACTCCTGCTCTTTTTTGATTGTTGTTTGCTTGATATATTTTTTCCATCCTTTGTGTTTTAGTTTGTTTGTGTCTCTAAGTCTAAAGTGTGTCTCTTTTAGGCAGCATACAGATGGATCGAGTTTTTTAATCCATTCTGCCACTGTCTGTCTCTTTATTGGTGCTTTTAGTCCATTTACATTCAGTGTAATTATGGATAGGTATGAATTTAGTGCTATCATTCTGAAGTCCTTTTTTGTGTGTTGTTGACAGTTTTTTTTCCCACTTTATTTTATGTGCTGATCATTTTATTATCTTTACGTATTGTCCTTTCCTCATGTTCATTGTTGGTTTTTTCTGCTGAATCTTTTATTCTTATTATTATTATTTTGATATGTAGGCTAGTTTGTCTCCTTTCTGGTTAGCTTATTATTTACCCTTATTTTTCTAAATTTAAACCTAACTTTTTTTTTTGTATCAGTTTGCCTTCTTCTCCATATGGAAGATCTATGACTACATTTCTTAGACCCTCTTTATTCTTTTAGTGTTGTCCTCTTTTACATAATAACATTACTGTTTCCCTGTTTTTAGCATTTTTTTATCTTGATTTATTTTTCTAATTTCACTGTCTTGGTTGACTTCTGGTTGCTCTGTCCAGTGTTCTAGTCTTGGGTTGATATCTGATATTATTGATTTTTGACCAGAGAATTCTCTTTAGCATTTCTTGCAGTTTTGGTTTGATTTTTACCAATTCCCTAAACTTCTGTTTATCTGGAAATGTCCTAATTTGCCTTCATATTTGATTGACAGTTTTGCTGGATAGATGATTCTTGGCTGGCAATTTTTTTCTTTCAAGTTTTTCTTTATCTCATCCCATTTCCTCCTTGCCTGAATGGTTTCAGCCGAGTAGTCCGAGTTTATTCTTATTGACTCATCTTTGTAAGTGACTTTTTGTTTCTCCCTAACTGCTCTCAAAATTCTCTCTTCATCTTTGGTTTTGGCAAGTTTGATTATAATATGTCTTGGTGACTTTCCCTTAACTTCTACCTTATGTGGAGTTCTATGAGCATCTCGGATAGATATCTTCTCATCTTTCACAACATCAGGGAGGTTTCCTGATAACAAATCTTCAACAATTCTTTTTGTGTTTTCTGTTATCCCTCCCTGTTCTGGTACTCCAATCACTCACAGCTTTTTTCTCTTGATAGAGTCCCTCATGATTCTTAAGGTTTCTTTGTTTTTTTTTAATTCTTTTATCTGATTTTTCTTCGAATGTATTGGTGCCAAGTGCTTCATCTTCAACTTCAGAAATTCTGCCTTCCACTTGCTCAATTCTGCTCCTCTGACTTTCTATCGAGTTGTCTACTTCTGTGATTTTATTGTTAGTCTTCTGAATTTCTGATTTCTGTTTGTCTATGGATTTTTTTTTTTTATGGATTTTTCCTGCTTATTAAATTTTTCATTATGTTACTGCATAATCTTTTTAATTTCTTTGACTGCTTTTTCTGTGTGTTCCTTGGCTTGTTCTGCATATCCCCTGATTTCCTTCCTGTTGCCTTGTTTTGTATCCTGCCTCTGATAAATCCAGGAAGGCACTTTCATCTCAAAGATCCCTTGTTTTGAGAGCTTATTGAGGTGATCATGCTCTCTTTCTTTATGTAACTGGATATTGACTGTCGTCTCTGAGCCATCTATAAGTTACTGTATTAGTTTATTTTATGTTTGCTTTCTGTGTCATACCTTCTTGCTTTGTCTTGTTTTGATATGCTCAAATTGGTTACTTAAGTGAGCTAGCTTTGATTATTTTCACCTTTGGAGCTCTGATGTCCTGTCCCCATATGGCTAGAGCTGTTATCAAGTAGATCAGTCCAGCAGTCCATTCATTTTCTTGTATGAATTCAGCTCAGATGTCCAGGTAGCTGATCATCAAGTGTGTGGTACAGGCTCTGTATTACACTCCTAGAGGGGCTTGGGTGATTGGTGTAGGTACCGGTATCTGGTTGCAGCCGGGTGTCACACTCTGAACGAGGCAGGGAGCTGAGAATCATCCCCTACGTGTCTCTGACGAAAGCGTGTCCCTGTACCCCAGAGTGTACAGGTAGGTGGGTTCTGCAGACCAACCATTGGCACCCCATGTTTTTGGTTGTAAGGACTGGGAGGTACCAGTTATCCTTGGTCCCGTCACACGTGGCTTGGTGACCTAAGTGGAGCAACCAGTCCTTAGGCCCATGATGTGGGTAGGTGAGAACCCTGTTTAATAGGCAAAGGAATGTCAAACATCGAACACCCACCTCTCCACCACACAGCTGAAACAGTTGTTGTCCGCCAACAAGGGCCTATTCTCCTGATATAGGCTCACATGTGTCCATGCAGAGAGGAACGTACTCAAAGTCCATGGACCGTTTATGCCTGGACAGGAGCCGCTTCTGTCCTGAGCTCCCCTGGTTAGTGGAGCTGGTAAATTTTTATTCCCTCAGTTACAAATTTATTTCTTCTCCAAGGCTGGGTGGATGGCTCTAGGCACTCAACAGTGCCTATTTCAGGCCTGGGGAAATCAGCTGCTGAAGCCAGCTTGGAAGTGGTGGGGGGAGGGTGCGATGAAATATATGCAAGTACTTAGCTTTTGTAGAGATCACCATTCTTCTCTGGTTCCGGAGATGTGAGTAGGCTGTGTGGCTGGCCCTGCTTTTTCCTGTGGAAACTGTGGCTGAACACTAGTACCAGGCTGCCGCCTGCCACTCCAAGAAATGGTGCCTGAGGGCTCCAAGTGATTCAGTTCCAGTAATTCCTTTCTGCTTCTTAACTGTGTCTTACTCACCCGCCCCTCAGTTCGTTTTCTAACCTTGCCTTTGATGTTCAGGACTCCTAGCTTGTCATAAATATACTCATTTCACTTGTTTTGGGGGGTGTTTGTTGTAAGAGGGCTTGCTGGAAGCGTCTATTCCAACATCTTGGCCCTGCCCTGCTTATTTCTTTCTTGAACTGTCTCCTTTTTTTTTTGTATCAATTTTCCATTGTTCTTTATATATTATGGAACCAAGCCCTCAGTAGGATATATGTATTGTAAATAACTTTAACCACTTGCCATTGTGTCGATTCTGACTTATGACGACCTCATGTGTTGCAGAGTAGAATTGCTCTCCATAGTGTTTTTAAGGCTGTGAAATTTCAGAAGCAGATCATCACACATTTCTTCCAAGTCTATCCTGAGTGAGTTCAAACTGTCGATCTTTTTGTTAGTAGTCAATTACTTAACCATTTGCACCACCCAAGGACTCCTACTCTGGGGTCACACTTTCCTTTTCTTATTGATGTATTTTGACCAATTTGTTGTTGTTAGTTGTTGTTGAGTTGGCTCTGACTTATGGTGATGCCAAGTACAACAGAAGAATATGTTACCTGGTCCTGAGTCATCTTCATGATCTTTGGTATACTCTAGTCCATTATTGTGGGCACTGTGTATTTTGAGTGCTTTCCAACCTAGGGAATTGTCCTAGGCAGGGTTCTCTAGAGAAACAAAACCAGTTAAGTGTATAAATATATATGTAGACAGATTTATATCAAGGAAATGGCTCACGGAGTTGTAGAGGCTAGAAAGTCCTAAGTCTGTCCGTCCAGCTGGAGATTTCTTCTGACTCACATAGCTGCAGGGGCTGGCAAATCCAGAATCAGCAGGCCAGACAGCAGACCTCTCTCTCACTTGATGTGGAGGCTGACATATCCCAAGATATGCAGGTAAGCTGCTAGCTTAAATCTCAAGAACTGGAGGTTAGATGAACAGGATACTGCTGCAGGATCCAGAGTGAGCAAAAGCCCATTGAACCTGCCAGGTATTCCACCTATATTGGATGCAGGCCACACCCATAAGGGAACTCCCTTTCATCTGATTGGCTGCTAACAACAGATCTCATCATGGAAGTGATTATATCACACCTCATTATGGAGGTGATTACATCACTACATTGCTACCAAACTACATCTCAACTGCCAAACCACTGAGAATCATAACTCAGCCAGGTTGATATACAACCTTAACTATCACAGGGCTCATCTTCCAATACTACATCAGACAATATTTTGCTGTGATCCATAGGGTTTTCATTGACTAATGTTCAGAAATAGGTTGCCAGTCCTTACTTCTCAGTATGTTTTCATCAAAAAGCTTCTCTGAAACCTGTCCACCAATGGTAAGGGAGCCGGTATTTGGAATATCAGTGCCATAGAAGGTGAATAGAAGTCCTAACTTTTAGTAGTCTAATAGCCCTTCATAAGAATTATGACTCACACTTGGTTTAGCTTTCAAGTTTACATTCCTGTACACACACAATCCTCCTTTTAATAATCTCACACCCACCCACTGCTTCCTAAAGAAACTCTACCTTCGATAAGAGGGTTTTACTCCATAGTTCTTTAGGGTATTCTGTAAAAACTATTTGCTGCAAAACAGTAGTAAACAGAATTATGAGGAAGCCATAATTCTATAGCCAGATTGGAGATCACAGTGGTGGAACCAGGACAACCACGCTAGGAGTCAGTAGAGGCTGACGGTCATCTTTGACCCAACACTTCCACTAGGCAAAGTGGGAGGTGAGGGTGAGAGCTGGGGTTGTTGTCGTTGTTAGGTGCTGCGAGTCAGTTCCGACTCACAGTGACCCTCTGCAAACAGAACAAAACACTGGACCATCCTCACATTCCTTGTTATGTTTGACCCAATTGTTGTGGCCACTTGTCACCAAGCATGACGTGCTTCTCCAGGGACTGATCTCTCCTGACAACATGTCCAAAATATGTGAGATGAAGCCTCGCCATTCTTGCTTCTAAGGAATATTCTGGCTGTACTTCTTTCAAGACAGATTTGTTCATTCTTTTGGCAGTCCGTGGTATATTCAATATTCTTTCCCAACACCATAATTCAATGGCTTCAATTTTTCTTTGGTCTTCCTTATTCATTGCCCACCTTTCGTGTGCGTATGAGGCGACTGAAAACACCATGGCTTGAGTCAGGCGCACATTAGTTTTCAAGGTGACATCTGTGCTTTTGAACACTTTAAAGAGGTCTCTTGCAGCAGATTTGCCCAATGCAATGTGTCGTTTGAT
This sequence comes from Loxodonta africana, assembly GCF_030014295.1. Classification (NCBI taxonomy): domain Eukaryota; kingdom Metazoa; phylum Chordata; class Mammalia; order Proboscidea; family Elephantidae; genus Loxodonta; species Loxodonta africana. Next base: position 135,177,429 of record NC_087348.1, read on the forward strand.
TTCTTGACTGCTGCTTCCATGGGTGTTTATTGTGGATCCAAGTAAAATGAAGCCCTTTATGACGTCAAAATTTTTTCCATTTATCATGATGTTGCTTATTGGTCCAGTTGTTAGGATTTTTGTTTTTTTTTGTTGAGGTGTAATCCGTACTGAAGGCTGTAGTCTTCTATCTTCATCAGTAAGTGCTTTAAGGCCTCTTCACTTTCAGCAAGGAAGGTTGTGTCATCTGCATATCTCAGGTTATTAATGAGTCTTCCTCCAATCCTGATGCCTATTCTTCTTCATACAGTCCAGCTTCTTGGATTATTTGCTCAGCATACAGGTTGAATAGGTATGGTGAATGGATACAACGGTGATGCACACCTTTCTTGACTTTAAACCATCCAGTGTTCCTTGCTCTTTAGATGACTGTCTCTTGTTCTATGTATAGGTTCCTTATGAGCACAATTAAGTGTTCTGGAATTCTCATTCTTCCTAATGTTATTCATAATTTGCTATGAGCTGGAGTAGGTCTCAGAAATAACGTGCCGTTTCTTCTGCTTGGTCCTGCATGGCTGCCTACTTCTTAGCTGGTAGCAGCTAAGGCCTGTCTCAGGAACACTCCCCTCCCCACTTAGCATGAGTCTTCACACTGCTCCATCTTTTTCCCATGTGTGTCTCCTGCCCTCCTCAGTGGCCTGGGAAAATGATAGTAGTCCACTGATGAGATTTATTCTTTTATTATACTTTATTTTATCATTTGTTTTTATAACGTAGTACCGTTAAAATTAAGGATAAGAAAAACGTTTGTATGATGAAAGTGGATAATCCGAAACTATGCCCACAACAGAGGCCTCCCACTCCTCTGGCTCACTGTATTTCTCCTTGTTTATTTGTTCTTCCCTCTTTCCTGATGGATGCATGGGACCACTGAGCTTCAGGACTCCTCAATTCTGCTTTTCATACCAGTGTTACTGTAATCTTGGGTTCATGGGCTGCCTTGCCACAGATTTACTCATTCTGTTTCTGTTAATTATTTTATTACTTAAAATTCTCTCGTGAATTTTTCCTGCTTATATAAGTACATTCTATTCCTTTAAAACTTGGAAACAATGGGAACATATGCAATAAATAACAAGAAAACATACTTAGGACATAGAATAAATTATTAACATTCTGTTACGTCTATATCTTGCTTATATTGGCATGTATGTGTATTAGAGACCCTGGTTGATGCAAATGGTTAATATGTTGAGGTGCTGACAGAAAGTTAGAGTTCAAGACCACCCAAAGGTGCTATGAAAGAGAGGTCTGGCAGCCTACTTCTGAAAACTCAGCCATTTAGAACCCTATGGAGTACAGTTCTACTCTGGCATACTTGGTGTCATGAGTCAGAATTGACTCAATGGCAACTGGTTTTACGTGTGTATTAGCACACACATTTATGTATATTAACACAGATATTATATCCTGATGTTTTCATTCAGTATTGGCCTTTTCCCATGATAAAGTTTTTTTTTAATGAGGCCATTAAATTACTTGATAATATTCTGCTGTGTGCATGTAGTATGTTTTTTAGCAATTTGACTATAGTTGCAATAAATGTGCATGTTTCTAGTAATCTTCAAGCTATACTTACGTCTTTTTAACATACATCTCTGCCATTAAATCTTTTTGTTTAACTATTGTTTAACACTGTCTACAACTAAGAGACGGTATCAGAAGCAGCCCTGATCAATTTTTCTCCCTCTTACTCGTGAAGCCCCTTAATGTATTCCAAGATATCAACTATGATTTCATGCACTTATCCTTTATTTTTCATTCAGTCAATATATTCCATGGGCCAGAAATAGTCTATGTTATGCAGATACAATGGTGAAAGGTACATACTGTCCCTGTCATTGTGGAGGGGACAACCCAGTGCAGGTGGGAGGAGCACTGGGGAAATGTAGCAGAGACAAAGGACAGATAACCCTCCAGGAAAGACACTGGACTTCAGAGAGCTTTGTTGGCTGCTCTTCACCTGGCAGGCTTCTAGATACCAGAGTACCCTGGGGTTCTGTGCTTACCCCTTTCTATTGACACCCTCTCTCTAGAATGCCTCAGTGAGTTCAGCGCTGTCTATTTGTAGCTCAGGACGCGAGGTTTATACCTCCATCCATTCAAACTCCTCCTGGTCCAGACTCATATATTCAAATGTCAGTCTAACTCTCCGTATTGACCTCTTTATGCATTATAGTGATATGTTCCTCATACAGCCATCATAAAAAGCAAATATGAAAGAAAAAGCACGGGAGTGCCTGGCACCAGTGTAGGTACTCGATGACCATTAGCTGTTGGTATTATTCTTGACATCTCCATGTGGGGTGAAGTTTTATTACCTGACATCTTCATGTGGATGTCTAACAGCTACACCATGTTATCTAGGCTATGAAACAATTCTTGGTTCCAACCACCATTCCATTCTTATCAATGAATTTCTCAAGGCTTCGGTGATGGGAGTGGTGTTTTTCCACACAATGGACGTGATTAGGAATAGTTGGCCAGGTCCTACACAATAAATTGCTCTGACATTCCTATGGGTGGACATTGAGACAAGTTTCAGCCAACGAATGTAGGAGAGAATTAGAACCACTCTCAGCTGTTCATGCGAGTACTCTCAATCCAGAATATCTGGTAAGTCGACTGTTAGGGATTGAATTGTGTCCCTCCAAAATGTGTGTGGAAATCCTAACACCTGTACCTGTAAATCTGACCTTGTTTGGAAATAGGGGGCCTCCTTTTATTATGTGAATGAGGTCATACCAATGTAGGGTGAGTCCTAAGCCTAACTCTTCTTAGTTATAAAAGGAGCCGAATACATACAGACACAAACAGGCGAAAAGGAAGACAGACAAAGAAGACGGATGCATCCACAAGGCCAGGAACACAAATGATTGCTGGCATCTACTAGAAGCTGAGGTAGACGAGGAAGGACCTCCCACTACAGCCGTGACCTGAATTTGAACTACTACCTACTGAACTATGAAAAAATAAATTTCTGTTCTTTAAAGCCATCCAGTTGTGTTTTTTTTTTTGTTATGGAGGGACTAGGTAACTAACACACATACCCGTGCTTATAAATTCAGCCCAGTGCAGAATAATTTTCTTGCTCCTTGGTCTAGTCCACCCGAACCTGCTCTTTCCCTATCAGTGTCCTTTGCTTTCACCTAAGAGCTATGACAGAGTCAGCTCGATGGTGATGCATTGAAATTTCCATTTATTTTTTATTTATGATTACTATTAATTCCAATATTTTCTACAGTTTTCAATGGAGACAGTCTTATAATCTATGAATAGCAGTTATACTTTTTCTCTTTTTGTACTAGCTTACACTTCCAGTGTTAAATGTTTAATAAAAATAATGATAGAAAGCATCCTTATTTTATTTATTAATTTTAAAGAGAATGTCCCACACATCACCATGAACTACCATGCTAGTTGTAGTTTTCCACGTTCGGGAACTCCTTTTCTGTTCCATGTTTGCTCCTAGTCCTTATCTCTCCATGTGATTGGATTTTATCAACCTGCTTTGCCCCCATCTCTTGAGGTGAGCATATGTCTTCTCTTCTTTCACCTATGCATGTGGTGAATGAAATTACTAAATCTTTAATGTTCACTCAAATTTGTATGCCTACAATAAACCGCCTTGATCATGGCATGTTACGTGGTTTATCCTTTGCTGGATTTCCTTTGTTGGCATCTTACGTAGGGTTTTGCATCTCAGTTACTGAGTGTGCTTGTCCTCTAACTCTTCTTCTACCTTCCTTCTCTAATTTGTTATCATTTTTAAACTAGCCTTATAAATTTTTTTTTTTTTAAGGATCAAGTTAGGGGAGTATCTCATGGTTTTCTAATCTCTGTTGATTATGTACAAGATTAAAATTACTGTTTCTTGCATGTTTGCTGGAACCTGGCTGGAAACGATCTAGGTCTGCCATTTTCTTTGTAGGGAGATCTTGAACTACTGACCCATTTTATTTAGTGGTTAAAGGCATCTTCTGGTGCTAATTTACTTTAAAAAAATTCTGATGCATGTTCTAGGTTGCTCGAATCTCATCTTTAAATATTGATTATCAGGGCTTGTAGCCTCATGCAAGCCAATTCATCAATCCCAGATTTCCCCAAAGTCAGGCTCTGCAACTATTCCCGGTACCAAATTCCCTTATTTAAGACTTATTTGCAAAGAGACAACAGTATGCTATCTACGTAGTTGTGTATCCGCAGCCTTCTTGAGTCCATAATGTGAGGATACAGTCTTCTAACACTTTTTTTGTAATTGTTCTTTTCTTAATTTTTTTTCCTTTTTCACTGCCAACACCCCCACCCACGCAATCTAGTAGTTTTAAAGTTGTGCGTTTCAGGGTCAAGTCTGTAATCCAGCTGGGATTCTGTGTGTGCTGCATGTGTGCATCAAAAGAATACGCTTCTAGAAGCAGAAAGCAGGCAGTGCGACTGTTGGCCCAAGCCCACCCAGCCAGGTCCCGCCAGGCTTGCGGGTTCCACCAGGACTAAGGGAAGCGTAAGGCCAAGGAGGGCAAGGCCTAGGGTCTGGACCTGGGAACTGGTTCTGCCATGCGTGATCGCAGCGCTTATGCTCAGAAGGAGGGCAGGAAGCATATCGCAAGGTGCCTATGACCCAGAAGGGCGGGAGTTGTGTCCACCCACGGACTCTGGGTCCGCATATGGAGGCCCCCAGGGTGCAATTCCAAGAGCAGAAGGCAAAGCCACAGAGGTCACAATGTACCTCGCCAGTGCTCCCCAGGGGCATTGCACCAAATTTGGGGAGCAGTCCCTCCTCTGGGCTAGGGACTTTGTTTCCTCCACTGCCATCACTGACTGTGAGCAGACTCTTGTCTACGCAGACTAATGAGGAGTTATCAAAATGAGCTCCAAACTCCGGATCAGAGTTGAGGATCATAAATTAAAACAGAAAAATACGACTTTAGCAATAAGTGCCTGCTTGAAGCCCAAGTTGCCTTAAAACACGGAATTTCAGTCTTTCAGCTCCTCTGCTGATGTGGTGACTAAGAACAGGATCTCACTGGAGCTCAAAGATGTGGGGCACTGGGAATACTCCTGGGTCTGTCTGCTCACGGCTGATTGCCTGATCCCAGTTTTATTATACACCTTAGATACAGACCAGAAGAGGAGTTTGGGGTTTGATACCTGACATCTTAACACCAGTTCCTGTTTCTTGAGGAAAAAAACTAAATTTTTTTTTTTTAGGAAGAGGTAAAATAAATCAGCGTTTACTGTGTCCTTCTCCATCCCCGGAAGTCCTCATGAAGACCCTTTCAGGTAAGGATTGACAGGGAGTGACTCGGTTTACTATTCAACTTTGTCCTTCAGTAACTTTGTTTATGTCCGGCATGTAAACTATTATGCATTGACAGAAGCATCCTAATTCTTATGCAGAATGACTAGACCTCCTGCAGAATGACTATTTGTGCCTCCCTCGGGCACCCCTGTCTGCGCAGCACCCCCCACCCCCAACTGCCCAACTGCCTCTCTCCTGGCATTCTGCTTCTAGAAGCATGTTCTTTTGATGCAGAGATGCAGCACACACAGAATCCCAGCTGGATTACAGACTTGAACCTGAAGACCTTATGCAGAATGACTATTTATGAACCACTAAGCTTTTTTTTTAAGCTTAGTACTAAAGCAGGTACTTACCCCTCAGAGAAGACCCTGGGGGAGGTTGATACATGCATTCCCCAGTGCTCCTGCTGCTCTAGAAGTGCCTGAAATGCCTCTCTGGGAAAGGCCTTCAGATTAGGCTCATGGCCCACGTGGGAATTCAGGCCTATTTTTCTGTTAGAACATCTCATTTCGCTCTGAAAATGTTATTATCCAGTTTATTCACCAGACATGAGTACAGACATCTCATATTTTCAAAATTAATCCCATTCTCTAATACTAATTTGCCACCAAGAGTATATTCCAAAGTGTTTCCCATAGGCTAGAAAGTCGTTCCAAAGAGGGGAGTCCTGCGCCATGTTGTGCAGTGAGAGCAGGGTTGGCATAATATGTTTACCCAGATACCTACCACTTTTTTTTTTTTTATTGTGCTTTATTTGAAACTTTACAGAGCTAATTACTTTCTTGTTCAACCATTTATACACAATTGTTTTGTGACATTGGTTGCAGTATTCATGATGTGTCAATATTCTCCTCTCCTATGCTCCAGGTCCCGTTTCCATCCGCCATGATTCCTGTTCCATCCTGCCCTCTTTTCTGTGCTTTTGGGCAGGTTTTGCACTTTTGGTCTCATACACACGATTGAACTAAGAAACACTTTCTTCACGTGTGTTATTGTTTTACAGACCTGTCTAATCTTTGGCTGAAGGGCGAACCTCAGAAGATACTTTCCACTTTGTTGCTCTCCATAATTCCTGAAATTCCAAGTCTACCACCTGAAGAACTTCCTTTAGTGTTTCATTTAGAACAAGTCTGGTGGCGATGAATTCTTCTAACTTTTCTTCATCTAAGAATGTCAATATTTTTCCTTTACTCATGAAGGAAATAACAGCCTATAGAACACTGGGTTAATGTTTCTTTTCTTTCAGTGTTGAAAAAATATTGTTTTCACAGGCTTTTGGCCTCCATGGCTTCTGATGATGAATACAGAGTCATTCCAATTGTTTTTCCTGTGTGAAATGAGTTGTTTTCTCTCTAGCTTCTTTGAAGATATTTTCTTGGTCCTTGTTATTCCACAATTGACAGTGAGGCATTTGGGCGTAAAATTATGTGAGTTTAACTTGTTGGAGTTTGCATAGCTTCTTGAATCTGTAAGTTTATGTCTTTCAACAAATTGGGAAAGTGTTGAGCCAGTATTTCTTCAAATACTTTTTTCTACACCACATATTTTCTCTACACCTTATGGAATTCCAATAAATAAATGTTAGATATTTTTGGATTTTTTTGAGGCTCTGTTCATTTTTTTTTCAATATTTGTTCTCTGTTTTCAGATTGGATATTTTCAGTTGAACTATTTTCATCTCATTGATCCTTTTGTCTGTCAACAGCATTCCGCTGTAGAGCTGATCAAGTGAATCCTTTATCTCTGTTTATCTATTTTTCCTGTCTAAAATTTTCATTTGTGAATGGTTTCTATATATTTTTCTAAGGTGTGCCTGTTACTTCTTTGAGCGAGGCTAAAGTAGCTTTTTAAAGTTTTTATCTATGATTCCAAAACTGTGTGTCTTACTTCAATCTTACAGAAAATGTCGATGTTGTTTGTTTTAGGAATCATTTGACCCAGTTATGTTCAGGCTGCAGGTTCTTTCCCAACTTCTGTATGCTGTGGCTCAGATGTCAGTTCAGATTGTGAAGACTTTGCAGTGATATTTGGATGTAATCTATGGGAGTGTCACTCAGTCTGGGACCTTGTTGGTGTTCTAACCCATAATGCAGTTTTCAAAGGATTGCTCTACTTCTTAGGGTCAGAGCAAAGCATATGCAACTGTGGGAGTGGGGTGGGGGATATGAAAAACAACTTTATGGTATCCCTCTCTTGAGCCACCTGGTCTTTGTCTCTCTGAGGCTCTCTGATGTCTGAGAAGCTACCTTCCTGGTCCACTGGCAAGAATGTTGGGGCTTTAATCTCTTCATTCTGCCATGCAATTAAGTGACTGGGTCGCTTAATTAAGTGAAGCCAAATAATGGTAGGATAGAGAAAACGTAACGGCAATTCCTCTACATTATTTGGTCCTTAAATACTCTGGTCAGAGAGAAGGCACACTGTTTCTGGTGATACTTCGAAACAGGTATGGAGAAAAAGGCATTAACAGGTCGATAGCTGCATACTAGGTGTTACAGATAAAATTCTGTCTTCCAAAAATGTATATATCAGCTTGACTAGGCCATGCTTCCCAGTATTGTGCGATTATCCTCCATTTTGTCAGTTGATGTGATTTTCCAATGTATTGTAAATCCTACCTCTATGATGTTAATGAGCGAAGATTTGAAGCAGTTATGTTAAGGAGGCCGGGCTCAATCTACAAGATTAAGTTGTGTTTTAAGTCAATCTCTTTTGAGATATAAAAGAGAAAAGAGCAGAGAGACAGGGGGACCTCAGTGCCACCAAGAAAGAAGTGTCAGGAGCAGTGCATCCTTTGGACCTAGGATCCCTGTGCTGAGAACCTTCTTGTCCAGGGGAAGATTGGTGACAAAGACGTTCACCTAGAAGTGACGGAGAGAAAAGGCCTTCCCCTGGAGTTGGCACCCTGAATTTGGACTTACAGCCTCCTAGACTGTGAGGGAATAATTTTCTTTGTTAAAGTCATCCGTTTGTGGTATTTAAGATAGGTACCAGGAGATGTACATTTCCCAGCTCTTTCACTCCCAGGGACACTATGACTAAGTAGCCAGTACCATAAATCCATGTGAGCAGACTATTCTGATTACTGCTTTGACTCTACTGTCTGTTATGGTAACCACACCCACCTTGTCTTTGTTGATTGAGTGCTGCCACTTGGCTGCTACCACCATGGGGTTCAGTCAACTGCATTGTAGTTAGGTGTCTTAATTCAGTTAGGGCAGTTCTCACTGTGGACTCTTACTTACATAAAATAGCAACCACAGAAGTCTTCAACAATGCTGGGGCTTGCTTCACAAATTTGTACCTCACCGCTATGGTAAAAAGAGAGCCCTCTGGGCACTCCGTATGTGGGTCTGTGGGTCCAGCCTAATAAATCCATTCTAACCTGCCAATTTCCCTCAGCCTTTGGATACCTTCTCCTACAGTATACCATGGCAGATCTGCCATTTCCACTTGATTTATTGTAGGCCACCACTTAATCCATGTTTCAGTAAACCAGCCAAATAAACTATGAGATCCTTTTCTAACCTCTCAAGCTGAAACACTGAATGAAGAATCTGTGCTTCCTGGGTCTATATCAATAAACTCAGACTAATCCACCTTTATGTTGCTTGCACCATTATCCCACACCCATAATAGCCATTCCCACACATATTCACCAGGTTTCTGTATGTATATATTAGAAAAATCAAGCAGTTCTTTTGGAGTTTAGCATACCTTCTCCTGGGTCATACTTTATGGTTCAGCTTTTGAGGCTTGTTGCTACTTAAGCCTAGGTATAGGTCTAGAAGCAAAAATGGGTGGTGGCAGTGGGATGTTCAGCCCTGTCTTATAAGGCATCTGCCTAAGGTGATGCCCCAGGCAATGCCCCAGACACCACCCCAGGAGACAACTCAAACAAGACACTTCAGGCACAGCTGGGGCAATCTCATCAGATGGAGGTGGAAGGGATAATTGTTTTACTGGGAAGGGTGCCTTAGCAGGCAGTTAGAGAATCTCTTCAGATGGGAGTTAGAGGTCTAGTTCTGTTAGGAAGGTGATTCAACAGAAATTGGAGGTTCATTGTCCCCCGCTTCCTATCTGCCCACATGTCCTCATCCCGAGTTTCAGGATCCCATTTCTTCCCAATCAGTGCCCTCACTCTAACTTCAGACACCATTTGAGGTTGGATATTCAACCGGCGCTTTAATTCAGTCACTCTTATGATAAGAATCTGAGTTTATTTTTGGCAGCATTAGCCTTGTTACTATAAGAAATATGGTTTTCTTTCTGGGCACAGGTGGCAGCTTTCAGATCTTGTATGTGGTGCTTGAGCTTTGAGTCCATTTCTTTCATTCACCAGTGTGGCTAGCAAAAGCAGGACCAACCAAGCAGCTTCCTTATTATTCTTATTCTGACAAAATTATAGAAAAGTATCAAATATGTAATCAGGCAGAGCCTTGTCTCTCACAAATATTTGATCCAGTGGTAGTGGAATTTTGCATATTACTATTGTCACCTCACACCATGGATTAGCAATAGCCTGTTTACTACTGGAGACAGTCGTCAGTGCCTTTAAGACTAGCCAGACTTGAGAATCAATTCAGAAAACTCATCCTTAAGATTTTGTTCCTCTAGAACCACTGTAGGTACCAAATGCCTTAGCCTGGGATCTCTAGAGGAGGAAAACTAGTGAAGAGAACTTGTATATATATATACACATATATGAGTGTGTGTATATATATGTGTGTGTGTGTGTGTGTGTATATATATATATATGGAAACCGTAGTCGCATAATGGTTAATAGCTATAGCTGCTAACCAAAAGGTCAGCAGTTTGAACCCACCAGGCACTCCTTGGAAACCCTGTGGGGCAGTTCTACTCTGTCCTGTAGGGTCACTATGAGTTGGAACCGACTCGACGGCAATGGGTGTATATATATATACATGCACACACACACACACACACATATATATGCATACATACATATGCTAGTTGTTGTGGCTGTTAGATGCCATCGATCCTGTGTAAAACAGAATGAAACACCGCCTGATCCTGAACCATCCTCACAATCATTGCTATGTTTGAGCCCATTCTTGCAGCCATTGTGTCAGTTCATGTTGTTGAGCGCCTTCCTCTTTTTTTCTGACCCTCAGCTTTTCCAAGCATGATGAGCCTCTCCTGGGACAGGTCCCTCCTGAAAATATGTCCAAGGCACGTGAGATGAAGTCTCGCCATCCTTGCTTCTAAGTGCCTTCTGGGTGTACTTCTTCCAAGATGGATTTGTTTATTCTTCTGGCAGTCCATGGTATATTCAGTATTCGTTGCCAACACCATATTTTAAATGAATCAGTTCTTCTTTGGTTTTCCTTATTCATTCTCCAACTTTCTCAAGCATGTGAGGTGATAGAAAATATATCATGGCTTTGCTCAGTCACACCTTAGTCCTCAAAGTGACATCTTTCCTTCTCAACACTTTAAGGAGGTCTTTTGCAACAGATTTGCCCAATGCAATACATTGTTTGAATTCTTGACTGCTGCTTCTGTGGGCATTGATTATGGATTCAAGTTAAATGAAATGCTTGATGAGTTCAGTATTTTCTCTGTTTATCATGGTGTTGCTTACTGGTCCAGTTGTGAGAATTTTTGTTTTCTTTGTGTTGAGGTGTAATCCATACTGAAGGCTGTAGTGGTTGCTCTTCATCAGTAACTGCTTCAAGTCCTCTTTACTTTCAGCAAGGAAGCTCGTATCAGCTGCATATCATAGGTTGCTAGTGAATCTTTTTCCAAAACTGATGCCATGTTTTTCTTCGTACAGACCAGCTTCTCAGATTATTTGCTCAGCATACAGATTGAGTAAGTATGGTGAAAGGATACCACCATGACACATAACTTTCTGATTTTAAACCACACAGTATCCCCTTGCCCTACTCAAATGACTGCCTCTTGGTCTACGTACATATTCTGCATGAATACAGTTAAGTGTTCTGGAATTCCCATTCTTTGCTAAACTATCCATAATTTGTCATGAGCCACACAGTTGAGTGTGCTTGCATAGTAAACAAAAATAGGTAAACATTTTACCGATATTCTCTACTTTCAGCCAAGATCCATCAGACATGAGAAATGATATCCCATATTCCATGTCTTCCTCTGAATCCAGCTTGAATTTTTGGTAGTTCCCTGTCTGTGCACTGCTGCAACTGTTTTTAAATTATATTCAGCGAAATTTTTCTTGTGTGTGATGTTAATGACACTGCTCGATAATTTCCGCATTGCGTTGGACCACCTCTCTTTGGAATGGGCACACATATAGATCTCTTCCAGTCATTTGGTCAGGTAGCTGTCTTCCAAATATATTGGAATAGACTAGTGAGCGCCTCCAGCACTGCATCCGTGTATTGAAACATCTCATTTGGTACCCCATCAGTTCCTGGAGCCATGTTTTTTTGCCAATGCCTTCAGTGCAGCTTGGAGTTCTTCCTTCAGTATCATCAGCTCTTGATCATATGCTACCTCCTGAAATGGTTGAACGTTGACCAGTTCTTTTTGGTGTATTGAGTCTGTGTATTCCTTCCGTCTTCTTTTGATGTTTCCTGTGTTGTTTGGTATTTTGCCCATAGAATCCTTCAGAGTATTGCACCTAGAGGCTTCAATATTTCCTTCAGTTCTTTCAGCTTGAGAAATGCCAGGTGTTTTCTTCCCATTTTGGTTTTCTAACTCCAGATCTGTTCACATTATATTATCATACTTTGTCTTCTCCAGCTTCCCTTTTAGGTATTCTATTGAGCTCTTTTACTTTATTATTCCTTCCATTCTCTTTAGCTACTGTACATTCAAGAACAAGATTCAGAGTCTCTTGTGACATCCTCTTTGGTCTTCTCTTTCTTTCCTGTCTTTCTAATGACTTTTTGTTTTTTTCGTATATGATGTCCTTGCTATCATCCCACAACTAATCTTGTCTTCGATCATTAGTGTGCAGTGCATCAAATCTATTCTTGAGATGGTCTCTAAATTCAGGTTTGATATATTCAAGGGCATACTTTGACTCATGGACTTGTTTTAATTTTCTTCAGCTTCACCAGAAAAATCAACTTGAACGTGAATATGAGCAACTGATCATCTGTTCTGCAGTCAGCCCCTGGCCTGATTCTGACTCATGATATTGACCTTCTCCATCATCACCTTCCACAAATTTGATTCCTGTCTATTCTGCCTGGAATGGTTCAGGAGTATAGTCACCGTTTATGTTCCTGATGAAATGTGCAATGAATAAGTCATTGCAATGAATATGTGCAATGAATAAGTCATTGGTCTTGCCAAATTCTATCATGTAAGCTTCAGTGTCATTTCTATCATCAATACCTTACTTTCCAACTGCTGATTTCTCTGCTTTCTTTTCAACTTCGCATTCCAATTACATAATTATCAGTACATCTTGATTGATCAATGCATCATGTTTGATCAGTTTCAAACTGCAGAACTTGGTAAAACCTTCAACTTCTTCATCTTCCACATTCATGATTTGTGCGTAAATTTGAATAATAGTCTTATTAACTGGTCTTCCTTGTAGGCCTGTGGATATCATCCTATTGCTCGTAGTGCTCTTGAAATGGTCTTTTTTTTCTTTATTTTCAATAATTTTTCTTGAGCTTTAAGTGAACATTTACAAACCAAGTCAGTCTGTCACATATAAGCTTATATACACCCCACTCCATACTTCCACTTACTCTCCCCCTAATGAGTCAGCCCTTCCAATCAGCTGCTCATATGTGGATGGATTTATATCTGGGTTCTCAATTCTGTTCCATTGGTCTATGTGCCTGTTGTTGTACCAGTACCAGGCTGTTTTGACTACTGTGGCTGTATAATAGGTTCTAAAATCAGGTAGAGTGAGGCCTCCCACTTTGTTCTTCTTTTTCAGTAATGCTTTACTTATCTGGGGGTACTTTCCCTTCCATATGAAGTTGGTGATTTGTTTCTCCATCACATTAAAAAATGTCATTGGAATTTAGATCAGAAGGGCATTGTATGTATAGATGGCTTTTGGTAGAATAGACATTTTTACTATGTTAAGTCTTCCTACGCATGAGCATGGTATGTTTTTCCACTTAAGTAGGTCCTTTTTAGTTTCTTGCACTAGTACTTTGTAGTTTTCTTTATACAGGTCTTTTACATCTTTGGTAAGATTTATTCCTGAGTATTTTATCTTCTTGGGTGCTACTGTGAATGGTATTGATTTGGTGATTTCCTCTTCGATGTTCTTTTTTTGTTGATGTAGAGGAATCCAAGTGATTTTTGTAAGTTTATCTTATAACCTGAGACTCTGCCAAACTCTTCTATTAGTTTCAGTAGTTTTCTGGAGGATTCCTTAGGGTTTTCTGTGTATAAGATCATGTCATCTGCAAATAGAGATAATTTTACTTCTTCCTTGCCAATCCGGATACCCTTTATTTCTTTGTCTAGCCTAATTGCTCTGGCTAGGACCTCTAGCACAATGTTGAATAAGAGTGGTGATAAAGAGCATCCTTGTCTGGTTCCCGTTCTCAAGGGAAATGCTTTCAGTCTCTCTCCATTTAGAGCGATGTTGGCTGTTGGCTTTGTTTGTATAGATGCCCTTTATTATGTTGAGGAATTTTCCTTCAATTCCTATTTTGCTGAGAGTTTTTATCATGAATGGGTGTTGGACTTTGTCAAATGCCTTTTCTGCATCAATTGATAAGATTATGTGGTTTTTGTCTTTTATTTATATGGTGGATTTCATTAATGGTTTTTCTGATATTAAACCAGCCTTGCATACCTGGTATAAATCCCACTTGGTCGTGGTGGATTATTTCTTTGATATGTTGTTGAATTCTATTGGCTAGAATTTTGTTGAGGATTTTTGCATCTATGTTCATGAGGGATACAGGTCTGTAATTTTCTTTTTTTGTGATGTCTTTACCTGGTTTTGGTATCAGGGATCTGGTAGCTTCATACAACGAGTTAGGCAGAATTCCGTCATTTTCTATGCTGTGAAATACCTTTAGTAGTAGTGGTGTTAACTCTTCTCTGAAAGTTTGGTAGAACTCTGCAGTAAAGCCATCCAGGCCAGGGCTTTTTTTTGTTGTTGAGAGTTTTTCGATTACCGTTTCAATGTCTTTTTTTGTTATGGGTCTATTTATTTGCACTACTTCTGATTGTGTTAGTTTAGGTAGGTAGTGTTTTTCCAGGAATTCATCCATTTCTTCTAGGTTTTCAAATTTGTTAGAGTACAATTTTATGTAGTAATCTGATATGATTCTTTTGATTTCATTTGGTTCTGTTGTGATGTGGTCCTTCTCGTTTCTTATTCGGGTTATTTGTTTCCTTTCCTGTTTTTCTTTAGTCAGTCTAGCCAGTGGTTTATCAATTTTGTTAATTTTTTCAAAGAACCAGCTTTTGGCTTTGTTAATTCTTTCAATTGTTTTTCTGTTCTCTAATTCATTTAGTTCAGCTCTAATTTTTATTATTTGTTTTCTTCTGTTGCCTGATGGATTCTTTTGTTGTTCACTTTCTATTTGTTCAAGTTGTAGGGACAGTTCTCTGATTTTGGCTCTTTCTTCTTTTTGTATGTGTGCATTTATCGATATAAATTGGCCTCTGAGCACTGCCTTTGCTGTGTCCCAGAGGTTTTGATAGGAAGTATTTTCATTCTCGTTGCATTCTATGAATTTCTTCATTCCCTCCTTAATGTTTTCTATAACCCAGTCTTTTTTCAGCACGGTATTGTTCAGTTTCCTAGTATTTGATTTCTTTTACCTAATTTTTCTGTTATTGATTTCCACTCTTATGGCCTTGTGGTCTGAGAAGATGCTTTGTAATATTTCGATGTTTTGGACTCTGCAAAGGTTTGTTTTATGACCTAATATGTGGTCTATTCTAGAGAAGGTTCCATGTGCGCTAGAAAAAAAAGTATACTTTGCAGCAGTTGGGTGGAGTGTTCTGTATAAGTCAATGAGGTCAAGTGGGTTGATTGTAGCAATTAGGTCTTCTGTGTCTCTACTGAGCTTCTTACTAGATGTCCTGACCTTCTCCAAAAGTGGTGTGTTGAAGTCTCCTACTATAATTGTGGAGGTGTCTATCTCACTTTTCAGTTCTGTTAAAATTTGTTTTATGTATCTTGCAGCCCTGTCATTGGGTGCATAAATATTTAATATGGTTATATCTTCCTGATCAATTGTCCCTTTTATCATTATGTAGTGTCCTCCTTTATCCTTTCAGGTGGATTTAACTTTAAAGTCTATTTTGTCAGAAATTAATATTGCTACTCCTGCTCTTTTTTGCTTATTTTTTGCTTGATATATTTTTTTCCATCCTTTGAGTTTTAGTTTGTTTGTGTCTCTAAGTCTAAGGTGTGTCTCTTGTAGGCAGCATATAGACGGATTGTGTTTCTTTATCCAGTCTGAGCCTCTCTGTCTCTTTATTGGTGCGTTTAGTCCATTTACATTCAGTGTAATTATAGATAATTTTTTTATATGTTTAGTGCTGTCATTTTGATGCCTTTTTGTGTGTGTTATTGACAATTTCATTTTTCCACTTACTTTCTTGTGTTGAGACTTTTTCTTTGTAAATTGTGTGTTTCTCATTTTCATAGCATTTGACTTTATGTTTGCTAAGTCGTTATGTTTTTCTTGGTTTTTATTTTGAGTTATGGAGTTGCTATACCCCTTTGTGGTTACCTTAATATTTACCCCTATTTTTCTAAGTAAAAACCTAACTTGTAATGTACTATATCACCTTATATCCCTCTCCACATGGCAGTTCTATGCCACCTGTATTTAGAACCTCTTTTTGATTATTGTGATCTTTTACATATTGACTTCAATGATTCCCTGTTTTGAGCTTTTTTTTTTTTTAATTAATCTTAATTTGTTTTTGTGATTTCCCTATTTGAGTTGATATTAGGCTGCTCTGTTTTGTGACCTTGTGTTGTGCTGGTATCTGATATTAATGGTTTTCTGACCAATTTCTTTTAGTATTTCTTGTAGCTTTGGTTTGGTTTTTGCAAATTCTCTAAGCTTGTGTTTATCTGTAAATGTCTTAATTTCGCCTCCATATTTGAGAGAGAGTTTTGCTGGATATATGATCCTTGGCTGGCAGTTGTTCTTCTTCAGTGCTCTATATATGTCATCCCATTGCCTTCTTGCCTGCATGGTTTCTGCTGAGTAGTCTGAACTTATTCTTATTGATTCTCCTTTGTAGGAGACCTTTCTTTTATCCCTGGCTGCTTTTCAAATTTTCTCTTTATCTTTGGTTTTCGCAAGTTTGATGATAATATGTCTTGGTGATTTTCTTTTTGGATCATAAATGGGGCTCAATGAGCATCTTGGATAGATATCCTTTCATCTTTCATGATGTCAGGGAAGTTTTCTGCCAACAGATCTTCAATTATTCTCTCTGTGCTTTCTGTTATCCCTCCCTGTCCTGGGACTCCAATCACACGCAAGTTAGTTTTCTTGATAGAGGCCCACATGATTCTTAGGGTTTCTTCATTTTTTAAAATTCTTTTATCTAATTTTTTTTCAGCTGTATTGGTGTCAATTTCCTAGTCCTCCAGATTTCCTACTCTGCATTCTAATTGCTTGAGTCTGCTCCTCTGACTTCCTATTGCATTGTCTAATTCTGTAATTTTATTGTTAATATTTTGGATTTCTGAATGCTCTCTATGGATTCTTGCAACTTATTAATTTTTCCACTATGTTCTTGAATAATCTTTTTGAGTTCTTCAACTGCTTTATCAGTGTCTTCCTTGGCTTTTTCTGTAGATTGCCTTTTTTCATTCCTGAGGTCATCCCTGATGTCTTGAAGCATTCTATACATTAGTTTTTTATATTCTGTATCTGATAATTCCAGGATTGTATCTTCATTTGGGAAAGATTTTGATTCTTTTGTTTGGAGATTTGTAGAAGCAATCATGGTCTGCTTCTTTATGTGGTTTGATATCGACTGCTGTCTCTGAGCCATCACTAAGATATTGTAGTGATTTATTCTATACTTGCTCACTGAGTCTTATCTTGTTTTGTTTCCTTCCAATATGCGTAGATGGGCTACTAGATTGCGCTGTCTTGATTGTTGTAGCCCTTGACTCTCTTATGTCCTATGACCAGCTGGTTCGGGCTGTTACCGGATATATAAGCCTGAGTCCATTCACTATTCTTGAGTAGAATCTGATTTTGTGTCATCAAGTGTGTGGTGCAGACTGTCACCTATCCACCTAGAGAAGTAGTGGTGATAGTTGTGTGCACCAGATTCTAGTAGCAGCAGGGGTTCACACTCCAGGGGGGGCAGGATGCTGACAGGCTTCCCCCAAGTGCCAGTGAAGTAGGTGTGTCTCTATTCCTAAAGCACTTTGGTGGGTGGGTTCCACAGCTGTACCCTAGGCCCCCAGTGCAAGTACCTCTACAGATTGGTAGGTGTCACCTGCTTTAGACCCCTAAGGCAGGAGGCTAGGTGGTCTGGGGGGAGCTTCAGCCCTCCGTTCCCTGTTGTGGGTCAGTGAGGGCTCTGTTGAATATGCAGAGATATCAGACCTGGGAAACTTGTCTTTCCAGTAAATCCGCTAAAATAAAAATGCAGTCAGATCCCTATCATAAATGCCTTTGCATTATAATAGGCACCTTGCTCCCTGTAGGGACGAAAGCCCGAGACAGTGGATCACATATGCATGGCTGGAGCTGGTTCTGTGTTTTTAGTCCAATTAGGGAAGGATTTTTGGTCCCTGGGTTTTTTGTGGTTGCTTCTCTCAGGTCGGAAGAATGGGTTAGGAAAAGACCAAAAAGGGAAAAGAAAAACCGCAGAGCAGTTCTCCCTCTGGCTCAGGAAATTCCAATGTTAATGAAGCTGCCTGGTAAGGGAAGGGGAGGGGACAGAAAAACAGGAGAGAGTAACACCCCTGAATAGAGACAAAGTAACTTATCTTGCTTGGGATGACTATTTTATCTGAGATTCCCAAGAAGCGTGTCTCCTATGTGTGCTGGCTGGGTAGAGATTGCCCCGGAGGGTCAGGCCCACAGAAGCAGAGGTCAGTTCCTCCGCTGCCAGTCCAAAGCCCAGCATCAAGGTTCCCTGGCTGGGACGCTGCACTCCCGGCTCCAAAACCAGTCGCTGCCTCCCGGGGACTTCTCTTCCCGTCAGCTGGGACGCCGCGCCGCCTGCGCAGACCAGCTGGGATCCCTCCCAGGGTCAGTTCAGGGGGGTAGGGTTGCGCCCCGTGTTAGCACCATCACAGGATGTGATGCTCAGCTCACATGCGCCCAGTCCAAAGCCCCGCGCCAAGCTTCCACGGCTAGGACGCTGTACTCACAGCTCCAAAACCAGTCGCTGCCTCCTGGCGACTTCTCCTCCTGCCAGCCACGTAGCCACGCCACCCGCGCTGACCAGCTGGGCTCCCTCCCGAGGTCAGTTCAGGGAGGTAGGGCTGCGCCACGTGTTTGCACCACCATAGGATGTGGTGCTCAGCTCCCCTGCGCCCAATCCAAAGCCCCACACCAAGTTTCCCTGGCTGGGACGCTGCACTCCCGGCTCCAAAACCAGTCGCTGCCTCCCAGCGACTTCTCCTCCCGCCAGCCGCGTCGCCGCGCTGCACACGCTCACTGGCTGGGACACCTCCCGAGGTCAGTCTAGGGGGATAGGGCTGTACCCCGTATTGGTGCCATCACAGGATGTTGTGTTCAGCTCCCCTGCGCCCAGTCCTAAGACCGGCACCAAGGACACCTGACTGGGACGCTGGCTCCAGGCTCCGAAAACAGTCTCTGATTCCCTGTAGTTGTTCGATCTCCGTCTCTGTCACTCATGTCAACTCTTTAAATCTGTGTTTGCTGGTGAAGGTTTGTAGATTGTCATGCATGTGATCGATTCACTTGTTTTTCCAAGTATTTCTTGCAAGAAGGATCCGAGGTAGTGTCCAATAGTAGGCCATCTTGGCACGGACATTCACTTTTGTCAACACAGAGCTCTCAGTGAAGCTCAGCAGGCCAGGTAGGTGAAGTGAAGGCCAGGTGGGCGGGACTAAGGCTTCTTTGCCATCGCCATGGAGACAGTCCCCCAACCCGAAGAGTGGGTGGAGCTCATGCTGAGCACAGTGACAAGACTGAGCCAAAGGCAGAGATACGGCCCGCCAGGCAGATGACACAGGGCCCTCCATTGTGACCTATAACACCTAGTGGCCACAGGATTTGAGCACACCCTGGGAAAGGCTACGCAGGCACAAGGGAGCCCCTGGTACGGACTGCTTCAGGGCATTGGCAGAGCTAGCCAGGTACCTCTTTCCCACTTTCCTGAGGATATCAGTACGCAAGGCATCCCCACTCAGCATCTCTTGCCTCTCTCTGTCTCTCTCTGGTTGTGTTCGTTCTCTGAAATCTCTTCCTTCTCCCCCTTGGCACTTCACACCTTGAAGTGCCTGACAAAGGGCCTAGAGACGAAAGAGCAAAGGGGGAAGGCCTCTAGCTCTACCGGTTGCCCATGGGGAGAGAAGTTCTGGTAGTCTATCTGGAAGGTCTAGAGAGTAGTGATTGATTGGGGAGCTACATCACCTTCGGACCTGGCAAGGTGAAGCTTGCTGACAAGTGGCAGCCTCTCCGGAGACTACTAATTCTGCTCATAACATTCTATGCAAATAACCCGGTGAGTGCCATGGGCAGAAAACATTGACACATACCAGCCAGAGGCCTATTCTGGGTCTGAAGAGTCCACCCTGCTCTCCAGCAACTCATCCTCTCAGCACACACTTTGCCTGCACGCGAGGAATCCGCCTCTCTCCACGAATGCCTTATCCTGCTAGGAAACACACGATATCACTCAGCCAAAGGAGAGCACAGGCAAAGTCAACCGAAGCCCCCAATTTCAAGATTTTGGTTCTGCTGGGCCACAGCCCCCGGTGGCACACTGCATGCGCGTCACTTCTCCAAAGACAAGGCCGAAATCTGGGCATCCAGGGCCCCAGCAGTCCAGAGTCTGCGCATGGTGGCATTCTCTGCGGTTGGGACCTCTCTGCCACGTACAGGAGGGAGGCCTGGGCCCTAGACAGGCTCTGCTGGAGCTCCACGACCTCGGCTATTTTCCATGACCTTTGGTCCGAGCCCTTGTGAGTGTGTGGTCTCTAGTTACACTTCTCCTCCGACCACTCTGAATCTGCCACCTGCGGATACCTGAGCGTGGACATCAACATCTATCACTGGCTGCAGTGTCACAGGTCACTAGGTGTCTAGGCTCAGGCTGACCTTGGCTGTCTTCCGTCCAGGCAAGGAGCCTAATCCTTCAAAGGAAATGAGGACACGTGGTCACTGGCCGACATCCTTTCTTTCACCAACACAGAGGTCTAGACGAGGGTAAAGAGGCCAGGTAGGCCAGGTGAAGGCTGAGAGCGGGGCCTAAGGCTTCTTTCCCGATCACCATGGAGACAGCCACCGGAAGCCTGGCCGGAACTTCTGACAGGGACGGGTCACAAACACTGAGCCAATAGGAGGAGTCCAGCCTAACCGGCCAGTTCCGCAGAGCCCTCCGTTGTACCCGTGGACACACAACGGCCCCTTGTGTCTTTGGCCACAAAATCGAGGGCACCCAGGGAATAACTTCACAGCAGGTAACCCCTGATGTGGACACGTTCCACACACTGGGACAGCAGGCAGGTACCTCTTTTCCACTTACGCTAGGATATCAGTAGGAAAGGCGCTCTTCCTCAGCATCTATGGCCCCTCTCTGGATGTGTTCATTCAGAGAAATCTCTTCGTTCCACCCCTGAGACACATCACAAGTATCAGGGGCCAGAGAGAGAGCCTGGAGATGAAATGGGGGAGGCTTCCAGCTGGACCGCTTTCCCGTGGGTAGACAATAGCAGGTAGTCTCTCTGGAAGGTCTCGGCTTCTGTTGATTGACATGCGCGATATAGTAGGGGCGGACCCTGGCCAGGTGGAGCTTGTGGGCAGATGCAACCTCTCCGGCAACGAATACTTCCGCTGCTGCTTTGTTTGGTGAAAACCTCCCCCCGGCCCCCCCAACCCGCCAACTCGGATGGGCAGAGAACATTGACCCACACCTGCCAGGGGCCTTTCCTGGGACTAAAGATCCCAACCTGGTCTCAACGTCGTCACCCTCTCAGCACACACCTTTCCTGCACACGTAATCCTGCCGTTCTCCGTCAGGGCCTTATCCGACTAGGAAACAAAGCATGCCAATCAAAAAGGCCCATGCCAGGGAAATCGAGGAGACACTGCCATTTTCCAAATTTTTGCTGTCTACATGTACCCGCCTCTGGTGCAAGGCTACTTATGTGGCCGGGCTCCGAAGGCAAGGCCGAAATCCTGGCAGCCTGGGCCCCAGCAGTCCAATGCTTTATGGACGTGGGGACACGGATGACCCGTTTGCCACATACAGGAGAAATCCCTGGGCCCTTCACTGGCTCGCCATTCAGCTCCACCACGTCCACTACTGGCCCTGGCCTTGGGCTGGTGCCCCATTGAACGTGTGCTCCGGATCCATGTTTCTCCACCCATTGCTATCATTCTGCCACCAAGGAATATGTGAGTGTGGGAGTCACCATTTCTCACCGGCAGCAGCGTCACAAGTCACTAGACTTCCAGGTACCCGCAGACGTAGGCTGCCTTCTGCCTCAGGCAAGGTCCCGAATCCTTTATCCCAGATACCGACACCTGGGCACTGGCGGACATTCATTTTTATCTACGCAGAGGTCTGAGTGAGGGTCAGCGGGTCAGGTAGGTGAAGTGAAGGCCAGGTGGGCGGGACTAAGGATTCTTTGCCATCGCCATGGAGACAGTCCCCCCACCGGAAGAGTGGGAGGAGCTTATGACGGGCCTGGTGACAAGACTGAGCCAATGGCAGAGATCCAGCCAGCCAGGCAGATGACACAGGGCCCTCTATTGTGACCTAGGACACCTAGTGGCCACAGGATTTGAGCACACCCTGGGGCAGGCTTTGCAGGCACGAGGGAGCCCCTGGTGCGGACTGGTTCAGGGCATTGGCAGAGCAGGCCAGGGTCCAATTTTCCCACTTTCCTCAGGATACCAGTATGCAAGACATCCCCACTCAGCACCTCTTGCCTCTCTCTCTGTGTCTCTCTCTGTACTTGTTCATTGTCTGAAATCTCTTCCTTCTCCTGCCAAGTCACTTCACAGCTGGGAGTGCCTGACAGAGTGCCCAGAGACGAGAGAGCAAAGGGGGAAGGCCTCTGGCTCTACTGGTTGATCAGGGGCAGAGAAGATCTGGTAGTCTATCTGGAAGGTCTAGAGAGTAGTGATAGATTGGGGAGCTACATCATGGGTGGACCCTGGCCAGGTTAATTTTGTTGACCTGTGGCAGCCTCTCCAGAGACTACTAATTCCGCTGATAACATTGTATTCAAATGCCCGGGTAAGTGCCATGGGCAGAAAACATTGACACATACGTGCCAGAGGCCTAACCTAGGTCTGAAGAGTCCACCCTGGTCTCCAGCCACTCATCACCTCAGCACACACTTTGCCTGCACACATGGAATCCGCCTCTCTCCACGAATGCCTTCTCCTGTAGGAAACACAGGATGTCACTCAGCCAAAGGAGAGCACAGGCAAAGTCAACTGAAGCCCCCATTTTCAAGATTTTCCCCTCTGCTGGGCCACAGCCTCCGCTGGCACAGTGCATGTGTGTCACTTCTCCGAAGACAAGGCCGCAATCCGGGCATCCAGGGCCCCAGCAGTCCACAGTCTGCGCATGGCGGCATATGGATCACCTCTTGGCCACGTACAGGAGGGAGGTCTGGGCCCTACACTGGCTCCGCTAGAGCTCCACGACCTCAGCTATTTTCCCTGACCTTTGGCCCGTGCCCTCGTGTGTGTGTCATCCCTACTTACACTTCTTCTCCGACCACTCTGAATCCGCCACCTGCGGATACATGAGCATGAAAATCAACATCTGTCACTGCCTGCAGTGTCACAGGTCACTAGGTGTCTAGGCTCAGGCTGACCTTGGCTGTCTTCTGCCCAGGCAAGGAGCCTAATCCTTCAAAGGCATGAGGACACGTGGTCATTGGCCGACATTCTTTCTTTCATCCACACAGCGGTCTAGATGATGCTAAAGAGATCAGGTGGGCCAGGTGAAGGCTGAGTGCGGGGCCTAAGGCTTCTTTCCCAATCACCATGGAGACAGCCACCGGAAGGCTGGCCGGAACTTCTGACGGGGACGGGTCACAAACACTGAGCCAATAGGAGAGGTCCGGCCTAAGCGGCCAGTTCCGGAGAGCCCTCCATCGTACCCATGGACACACAACGGCCCGTTGTGTCTTTGGCCACACAATCGAGGGCACCCAGGGAATCACTTCACAGTAGGCAGCCCCTGATGTGGACACGTTCGACACACTGGGCCCGCAGGCAGGTACCACTTTTCCACTTATGCTAGGATATCAGTAGGCAAGGCGCCCTTCCTCAGCATCTACGGCCCCTCTGCGTATGTGTTTATTCGGAGAAATCTCTTCGTTCTACCCCTGAGACACATCACAAGTATGAGGGGCCTGAGAGAGAGCCTAGAGATGAAACGGGGGAGGCTTCTGGCTGTACTGCTTCCCCGTGGGTAGACAATAGCAGGTAGTCTCTCTGGAAGGTCTTAGCTTCTGTTGATTGACATGGGCAATACAGTAGGGGCGGACCCTGGCCAGGTGGAGCTTGTGGGAACATGCAACCTCTCCGGCCACGAATAATTCCGCTGCTGCTTTGTATGGTCAAAACCTCCCCCCGCCAAGTGGGATGGGTAGAGAACACTGACCCACACCCGCCAGGGGCCTTTCCTGGGACTAAAGATCCCAACATGGTCTCAACGTCGTCACTCTCTCAGCACACACCTTTCATGCACACGTAATCCTGCCTTTCTCCGTCAGGGCCCTATCCTACCAGGAAAAAAAGCAAGCCGCTCAAAAAGGCCGATGCCAGGGAAATCGAGGATACACCGCCGTTTTCCAAATTATTGCTGTCTACACGTCCCCGCCTCCGCTGCAAGGCTGCGTATGTGGCCGGGCTCCGAAGGCAAGGCCGAAATCCTGGCAGCCTGGGCCCCAGCAGTCCAGTGGTTTATGGACGTGGGGGCACGGATGACCTGTTCGCAACATACAATGTGAAGGAATCCTTGGGCCCTTCACTGGCTCGCCATTCAGCTCCACCACGTCCACGACCGGCCCTGGCCTTTGCTTTGGCTGGTGCCCCACTGAACGTGTGCTCCGGAGCGATGTTTCTCCACCCGTCACTATCATTCTTCCACCAGGCGATACGTGAGTGTGGGAGTCACCATTTGTCCCTGGCAGCAGTGTCACAAGGCAGTAGACTTCCAGGTACCCGCTGACCTAGGCTGCCTTCTGCCCCAGGCAAGGTCCCGAATCCTTTATCCCAGGGGCTGACACCAGGGCACTGGCGGACATTCATTTTGAGCAACACAGAGGTCTGAGTGAGGGTCAGCGGGCCAGGTGGGTGAAGTGAAGGCCAGGTGGGCGGGGCTGAGGATTCCTGCCTTCACCATAGAGACAGTCCCCCCACCGCAAGAGTGGGCGGAGCTTGTGATGGGCCTGCTGACAAGACTGAGCCAATGGCAGAGATCCGGCCCGCCAGGCAGATGACACAGGGCCCTCCATTGTGACCTATGACGCCTAGTGGCCACAGGATTTCAGCACACCCTGGGAAAGGCTACGCAGGCACAAGGGAGCCCCTGCTGCGGACTGCTTCAGGGCATTGGCAGAGCAGGCCAGGTACCTCTTTCCCACTTTCCTGAGGATATCGGTACGCAAGGCATCGCGACTCAGCATCTCTTGCCTCTCTCTGTCTCTCTCTCGATGTGTTCCTTCTCTGAAATCTCTTCCTTCTCCCCCTTGGCACTTCACAGCTTGGAGTGCCTGACAGAGGGCCTAGAGACGAAAGAGCAAAGGGGGAAGGCCTCTGGCTCTACTGGTTGCCCATGGGCAGAGAAGATCTGCTAGTCTATCTGGAAGGTCTAGAGAGTAGCCATTGATTGGGGAGCTACATCACGGGCGGACCCTGGCCACGTGAAGCTTGCTGACATGTGACAGCCTCCCCAGAGACTACTAATTCCGCTGATAACATTGTATGGAAGTACCCTGGTCAGTGCGTTGGGCAGAAAACGTTGACACGTACCTGCCAGAAGCCTATCCTGGGTCTGAAAAGTCCACCCTGGTCTCCATGGACTGATCATCTCAGTACACACTTTGCCTGCACACACGGAATCCGCCTCTCTCCACGAATGCCTTCTCTTGCTAGGAAACACACGATGTCACTCAGCCAAAGGAGAGCACAGGCAAAGGCAAGTGAAGCCCCCATTTTCAAGATTTTGCCCTCTGCTGCTTCACAGCCTCCAGTGGCACACTGCATGTGCGTCACTTCTCCGAAGACAAGGCCGCAATCCGGGCATCCAGGGCCCCAGCAGTCTAGAGTCTGCGGATGGTGGCATATGGATCACCTCTTTGCCATGTAGAGGACGGAGGCCTGGGCCCTACACTGGCTCTGCTAGAGCTCCATGACCTCAGCTATTTTCCCTGACCTTTGGCCCATGCCCTCGTGAGTGTGTGATCTCTACTTACACTTCTCCTCCGAGCACTCTGAATCCGCCACCTGAGGATACGTGAGCGTGGAAATCAACATCTATCACTGGCTGCAGTGTCACAGGTCACTTGGTGTCTAGGCTCGGGCGGACCTTGGCTGTCTTCTGCCCAGGGAAGGAGCTTAATCCTTCAAAGGAAATAAGGACACATGGTCAGTGGCCGACAGCCTTTCTTTCATCCACACAGCAGTCTAGGTGAGTGTAAAGAGGCCAGGTAGGCCAGGTGAAGGCTGAGTGCGGGGCCTAAGGCTTCTTTCCCGATCACCGTGGAGACAGCCACCGGAAGGCTGGCCGGAACTTCTGACGGGGACGGGTCACAAACACTGAGCAATAGGAGAGGTCCAGCCTAACCGGCCAGTTCCGCAGAGCCCTCCATTTTACCCATGGACACACAACAGCCCCGTGTGTTTTCCGTCACAAAATCGAGGGCACTCAGGGAATAACTTCACAGTAGTGAACCCCTGATGTGGACAGGTTCGACACACTGTGACAGCAGGCAGGTACATCTTTTCCACTTATGCTAGGATATCAGTAGTCCAGACGCCCTTCCTCAGCATCTAATGCCCCTCCGTTTAAGTGTTTGTTCAGAGAAGTCTCTTCATTCTACCTCTGAGACACATCACATGTATGAGGGGCCTGAGATAGAGCCTGGAGATGGAACGGGGGAGGCTTCTGGCTGTACCGCTTCCCCATGGGCAGAGAATAGCAGG
This sequence comes from Loxodonta africana, assembly GCF_030014295.1. Classification (NCBI taxonomy): domain Eukaryota; kingdom Metazoa; phylum Chordata; class Mammalia; order Proboscidea; family Elephantidae; genus Loxodonta; species Loxodonta africana. The sequence goes on from NC_087348.1 coordinate 135,204,067, forward strand.
TAGTCTCTCTGGAAGGTCTTAGCTTCTGTTGATTGACATGAACAATACAGTAGGGTGGACCCTGGCCAGTTGGAGCTTGTGGGCAGATGCAACTTTCCAGGGCAGTAATAATTCCTCTGCTCCTTTGTCTGGTGCAACCCCCCCCCCCAAATGGGATGGGCCGAGAACATTGACCCATACCTGCCAGGGCCCTTTCCTGGGACGAAAGATCCCAAACTGGTCTCAACGTTATCACCCTCTCAGCAGACACCTTTCCTGCACACATAATCCTGTCTTTCTCCGTCAGTGCCTTACCCTACTGAGAAAAAAAGCATGCCGCTGAAAAAGACAATGCCAGGGAAATCGAGGAGACACTGCCATTTTGCAAATTTTTGCTGTCTCCATGTCCCCGCCTCTGGTGGAAAGCTGCCTATGTGGCTGGGATCTGAAGGCAAGGCCGAAATCCTGGCAGCCTGGGCCCCAGCAGTCCGATGGTTTATGGACGTGGGGAGACGGATGACCTGTTTGCCACATACAGAAAATGAACATTCAATATAGAACATAAAGTATGGAATAGAGAATATAGAATATAGAAAAATGTAGAATATTGAACATAGAATATAGAGTGTAGAATACAAAACATAGATTATGAAACAAAGTATAAATGACACAGAACATAGAATATATAGAATATAGAAGACAATAGAATATAGAATGTAAAATATAGAATACACAATATAGAAGAAAACAGAATATAGAAGAATATAGACTATAGAAGGACACATATAGAATTGGAATATAGAATACAGAAAAATATAGTATGTAAAAAGACAGAATATGGAAGAATATAGACTATAGAATACAGAATATAGAGGAATTTAAAATATGGAATGTAAAATATAGAATATGGAATACAAAATATGCAATATAGAATATGGAAGAATATTGTATGAAGAAAAATATAGAATATAGAACATCAAATATAGAATACAGAGTATGGAATATAGAATATACAAAAATAGAGAATGTAGAAAAACATCGAAGAACACAGATCAGAGAATACAGAGACTTTAAAATATAGAAGATGATACAGAGAACACTGAAGATACAATACAGAATATGAAAGAACTTTGAAAATAGAAGAATACAGCATATAGAGGATTTGGAATAAAGAAGAGTACAGAATATACGTTATAGAAGAACATAGCATAAAGAATACAGAATATAGAAGAAAATAGAATATAAATTCAGAATATAGAATACAGAAGAATATAAAATGTACGATGTAGAATAGCAATTATAGAATGCAAACTATAGAATGAAGAATATAGGAGAATATAAATTACAGAATATAGAAGATTATAAATTATACAATATACATGATTATGGAAAATACAATGTAGAATGTAAAATGTAGAATATAGAAGAAAATGGAATACAGAATATACAAGAATATGGAATGTTGAATATAGTATCAAGAATATGGAATATAGAATACACAAAAATATAGTATAGGTAAAGTATAGAAGATTGAACATAGAACATAGAATATAGAAAAATATAGAATATAGAAGAATATAGACTGTAAAATTTAGAATACAGAATGTAGAATATAGAAGATTTTAGAATACAGAATGTAGAATATACAGTAGAGAATACAGAATATGGAATATACAACCTAGACTATGGAAAAATATAGAAATAGAATATAAAAGAATATAGAACATAGAAGAATACAGGATACAGAGTATAGAAGAATGTAGAAAGTAGAATATAGAATATGGACTATAGAATAGAGAGGAATATAGTATATAGAATATAGAACATAGAAGATACAATACAGAATATGAAAGAAAAAAGAATATAGATTATAGAAGAAAACAGAACATGGAAAATATGAGAATGTAGAATATAATTATAGAAGAATATAGAATGTTGAAAAATATAGAATACAGAATATAGGAAAACATAGAGCATAAATTTGGAATATAGATGATACAGATATATGAATGCAGAATATAGAAGAATAAAGAATATAGATGACAGACTACAGAATATAGAAGATAGAACATAGAAGAAAATAAGAGTATTGACAAATATAGGGTATAGGATACACACTACTGAAGAATATAGACTACAGAAAGTAGAAGAATATAGATTACAAACTATAGAAGAATATAGAATGTAGAATAGAGAATACGGAATAGACTGTAAAAAAGAATGTTAGATTACAGAAGAATATAGAGATTAGAAGGCAGAATATACAATAAAAATATAGAAGATAGAAGAATACAGAATTCAGAAAAATTTAGAACATAAAATGTAGAGTATAGAAGAAAATAGAATATAAAATGTAGAATGGAGAACATGGAATATGGAATAGAGTATAGAGAAGAATAAAGAATATTGAAAAACTTAAAACATAGAATGTAGACTGTAGAATATTGAATACAGAATTTAGAATGTACAATATAGAATATAGCAGATAGAAGAATATAGATTACAAGTGAAGAATATAGAATAAGAATGTAGAAGAGTATAGAATGCAGGACATAGAAGAATATAGAATATAGAATGCAGAATGTAGAAAATAGAATAAGGAATATAGAATGTAGAATACAGAAGAATATAGTATATAAAAATATAGAATATAGAACATTGAATATGGAATATAGAATACAGAGTACGAAATAGAGAATATAGAAAAATACAGAATAGAGATAAATATAGACTATAGAATAGAGTATGTACAAAGTAGAATTCAGAATATAAAATATAGAACATAGAATATAGAGGAATATAGATTATGGAATATAGAAGATTCTGGAATATAGAATGTAGAATTAAATATAGAATATAGGAGATGGAATATAAGAGAATATAGAACACAGAATATAATACACAGAATATGCAATATGGAATATAGGATACAGAAAATTATAAAATATATAGACTATAGAAAAAAATTGAATATAGAATACAAACAATGGAATGTAGAAAAATATAGAATACAGAATATAAAACATAGAATAAAAATACATAACAGAGAGAATAAACATTACAGAATATAGAAGATTACGGAATGTAGAATGTAAAATACAGAATATACAATATAGAAGAATATATGATACAGACTATGGAAGAATATACAGTATATAGTATAAAATGTAGAATATACAATACAGAAAATTATATAGAAAAGTATAGAATATAGGAAAAACAATATGCAACACAGAGTATGGAATATAGAATATAGAAGAATATAGAATATAGAATATAGAATGTAGAACACAAAATATAGAATATGAAATAAAGCATAAAGAACACAGAATATAGAAGAATATAGATTAAAGAATATAGACGATAACGGAATATAGAATATAAAATGCAGAATATACAATATAGAAGAATATAGAATACACAATATAGACGAATATGGAATATAGAATACAGAAAAATATAGTATGTAGAAAAATATAGAACATGGAAGAATATAGAATACAGAACATAGAATATGGAAAAATTTTAAATATACAATGCAGAAAGTTGAATATGGAACATGAAATGTGCAATATAGAATATAGAGGAATAATGTATGTAGAAAAATATAGAATATAGAACATCAAATACAGAATAGAGTATGGAATATAGAATATAGAAAAATATAGAATACAGATGAACATAGATTATAGAATGTAAAGAATTTCAAATATAGAATATGGAACATAGAACACTGAAGATAGAATACAGAATATAAAAGACCTTAGAAAATAGAAGAATATAGTGTATAGAGGATTTGGAATAAATAAGGATATAGAATATACATTATAGAAGAATATAGCATAGATAACAGAATATAGAAGAACATAGAATATATGTTTAGAATATAGAATACAGAGGAATATAAAATGTACAACGTGGAATACAGATTACAGAATGCAAAGTATAGGAAAATACAGATTATAGAATATAGAAGATTATAAATTATACAATACAGAAGATTATGGAATACAGAATGTAGAATGTAAAATACAGAATGTAGGAGAATATGGAATATGGAATATAGAAGAACATAGAATGTTGAATATAGTATCAAGAATATGGAATATAGAATACATAAAAATATAGTATGTGTAAAAATATAGAAAATGGAACATTGAATATAGAACATAGAATATAGAAAAATATAGACTATAGAATACAGAATGTAGAATATAGAAGATTTTAGAATATAGAATGTAGAATATACAATATGGAATATAGAATACAGAAGAATATAGTATAGAGAAAAATATAGAATATACCACATAGAACATCAAATATAGAATAGAGAGTATGGAATATAGGAAAATATAGAATATAGAAGAACATAGAATTTAGAATGTGGAATATGGGATATAGAAGAATTTGGAATATAGAATATGGAATATACAATACAGGGTATTAATAGAGAATATAGAAAAGTATAGAATAGAGATAAATATAGAATATAGAATAGAGTATGTACAAAGTACAATACAGAATATAAAATACAGAATAAAGAACATAGAATTTAGAAGAATATACATTACAGAATATAGAAGATTCTGGAATATAGAAGATGGAATATAAGAGAATACAGAATGTAGAATATAGTTTACAGAATATGCAATATGGAATATAGAATACTGAAAATTATTAAAAAATATAGACTATAGGAAAAAACATTGAATATAGAATACAGACAATGGAATATAGAAAATTATAGAATGTAGAATACAGAATATAAAATATAGAATAAAAAATACATAATATAGAGATATACATTATAGGATATAGAAGATTATGGAATATAGAATGTAGAATGTAAAATACAGAATATACAATATAGAACAATATATGGTACAGACTATAGAAGAATATAGAATGTAGAATATAGAATACAGAAAATTATACAGAAAAATATAGAATATAGAAAAAGAACATTGAATATAGAACACAGAGTATGGAATATAGAATATAGAAAAACATACAATGTAGACTACAAAATATAGCATATGAAGTAAAGCATAAACAGCACAGAATATAGAATATAGATTATAGAATATAGAAATAATGGAATATAGAATGTAAAATACAGAATCTACAATATAGAAGAATATAGAATTCAGAATATAGAATAATATAGAATACAGAAGGAAGAATGTAGAATATGGAATGTAGAATATAGAAAATTATAGTATATAGAAAAATATAGAATATGGAAGAACATAAAGAATTTAGAATGTAGAATACAGAACATAGAATATGGAAGAATTTAAAATATACAATGTAGAATATGGAATATAGAAGAATATTGTATGTAGAAAAATGTAGAATATAGAATACAGAGTATGGGATACAGAATATACAAAAATATAGAATATAGAAGAACATAGATTATAGAATATAGAGAATTTAAAGTGCAGAATATGGAACACTGAAAATAGAATACAGAATACAAAAGAACTTGGAATATAGAAGAATATAGTGTATTCTATATTTTACATTCTACATTCCATAATTTTCTATATTCTATAATCTGTATTCTAGTCTTTATTCTATATTTTATATTGTATTTTCTGTATTCTACATTCTACTTTCTATATTCTAAATTCTGTATTACATGTTCTTGTATAATCTATATTCTGTATTGTATAGTTTTCTACTGTGTATATTCTTCTATAATGTATATTCTATATTCTTCTGTATTCTATATTCTAATTCTTCTATATTCTCTATTCTTCCATATTGTGTATTCTACGTTCTACTATATTCTTTTTCTTGTATTTTCTACAGCCTTCTATATTCTATATTCTTCTATATTCTAAATTTATATTCAATATTCTTCTATATTCTGTATTCTTCTGTAATGTATATTCTATAATCCATATTCTTGTTTATATTCTTCTGTATTCCATATTCTTGTATATTCTATATTCTACTATTTTCTATATTCTTTTACATTCTATATCTTCTGTGTTCTGTGTTCTATGTTCAGTTTTCTTCTATGTACTATTTCCTTCTATATTCCATATTCTATATTCTAAATTCTTCCATATTCTATATTCCACATTCTAAATTCTATGTTTTTCTATATTCTATATTTTCCTACATCCTATATACCATACTCTCTATTCTATATTTGATGTTCTATATTCTATATTTTTCTCTATACTATATTCTTCTGTATTCTATATTCCACATTGTATAGTCTACATTTTAAAATCTTCTATATTCTACATTCTATATTAAACATTTGCAATTTTTCTATATTCTATATTTTTCTATATTCAATCTTCTATTTTCTATATATTTACATATACTATATTTTTGTGTATTCTATATTCCATATTCTCTATACTGTACTCAACATTCTATATTCTTTTCTGCAGGACTCTCCGTTCAGGTCTATTCTTGCCTGCGGGACTCTCCGTCGGGGCCTATTCTTGCCTACAGGGCTCCTCTATTCTGGCCTGTTCTTGCCTGTGGGACTCTCTGTTCCGGCCTGTTCTCGCCTGCAGGCCTCTCCGTTAGGGCCTCTTCTTACCTGCGGGGCTCCGCTATTCGGGCCTATCCTGGCCTGCGGGACTCTGCGTCCGGGCCTATTCTCGCCTGCGGAACCTTCCGTTCGGGCCCATTCGTGCCTGTGGGACACTCTGTTCGGTCCTATTCTTGCCTGTGGGATCATTCGTTTGGGCCTATTCTTGCCTGTGGAACCTCCGTTCGGGCCTAATCTCGCCTGCGGGAGCATCCTTTCGTTCCTCCTCTTGCCTGCGGGGCTCTTCTATTTGGGCCTGCTCGTGCCTACAGAGCTCCGTTATTCGGGCCTGTTTGAGCCTGCGGGCCTCCGTTATTCGGGCCTGTTTGAGCCTGCGGGCCCCCGTTATTCGGGCCTGTTCATGCGTGCGGGGCTCCGCTATTCGGCGTGTCCGCGCGTGCGGGCTTCTGCTATTGGGGCCGTTCGTCAGTGCGGGGCTCTGCTCTTGGGGCCTGCTCGTGCCTGCGGAGCTCCGGCATTCGTGAGTGTTCTCGTGTGGCGGGTTCCGCTATTCGGCGTGTTCGTACGTGCCAGGCTCCGCTGTTCCGGCCTGTTTGTGCCTGTGGGGCTCCTCTATTCGGGCATGTTCTTGCCTGCGGGACTCCTCTGTGCGGTCCTATTCTTGCCTTCGGGACTCTGTTCGGGCCTATTCTTGGCTACAGGAATCTCCGTTCTGGCCTATTCTTGCCTGTAGCACTCTCCATTTGGGCCTATTCTTTCCTGCGGGACTCTCCGTTCAGGTCTATTTTTGCCTGCGGGACCCTGTTCAGGCCTATTCTTGCCTACAGGGCTTCTCTGTTCTGGCCTGTGGGAATCTCCCTTCGGGCTTATTCTTGTCTGCGGGACTCTCGGTATGGGCCTGTTGTCGCCTTCGGGACTCTCTGTTCGGGCCCTTTCTCGGCTGCCGGACTCTCCTTTTGGGCCTGTTCTCGCCTGCAGGACTCTCCTTTTGGGCCTATTCTCAACTCCAGGCTTCTCTGTTAGGGTCTATTCTTTCCTGGGGGATTCTGTTCGGGCCTATTCTTACCTGCGGGGCTCCTCTATTCGGGCCTATTCTTGCCCACGGGACTGTGTAAGGGCCTTTTCTTGCCAGCCGGGCTCCAATTCGGGCGTATTCTTGCCTGCGTGACTCTGTTCGGGCCTATTCTTGCCTGCGTGAGTCCCAGTTCAGGACTATTCTTGCCTGCGGGACTCTCCTTTCAGGCTTCCTCTTGTCTGCGGGGCTCCTCTATTCGGGCCTCTTCGTGCCTGTGGAGCTCCGTTATTCAGGCCTTTTCCTGCGTGCGGGGCTCCGCTATTTGGGCCTGTTCTTGCCTGTGGGGCTCCTCTATTAAGGGATATTTTTGCCTGCCAGACTCTCAGTTTGGGCCTATGCTTGCCTGCGGGACTCTCCATTTGGGCCTATACTTGCTTGCGGAACTCTCCATTTGGGCCTGTTCTTCCCTGCGGGACTCTCTATTCGGGCCTATTCATGCCTGCGGGACTCTCTGTTCGGGCCTATTCATGCCTGCGGAGCTCTCCTTTCAGGCTTCGCCTTACCTGCGGGGCTCCGCTATTCGGGCCTGCTCGTGCGTGCGGGCTACCCTATAGGACTATACGATACAGAATATAGATTATAGAAGAACATAGAATACAGAATTTGGAATATAGAAAATAGAATGTAGAATAAAAGAAAAGAATGTAGAATACAGAATATAAAATATAAAATGAAGAGTATTGATTACGGATTATAGAATATAGAAAATTATGAAATGTAGAATGTAAAATATAGAAGAATATAGAATGCATACTATAGCAGAATACAGAATGTAGAATATAGGATATAGAATATAGAATATGGAACATAAGATATACCATACAGAAAAACAGAATATAGAAAGATAAAGAATATAGAACATAGAACTTTAAATATACAATATAAAATACAGAGAATGGAATATAGAACCTAGATTATGGAAGAATATAGAAATAGAATATAAAAGAATATAGAATTTAGAATGTACAGTACAGAATATAAAATATAGAATTTAGAACGTAGAATATAGAATATGGACTATAGAATATAGAGGAATATAGTATATAGAAGAACATAGAAGATACAATACAGAATATAAAAGAAAAAAAGAATACAGAAGAATATAGAGTATAGAAGAATAAGGAATATGGAAAATAGGAGAAAGTAGAATATAATTATAGAAGAATGTAGAATATTGAAAAATATAGAATACAGAGTATAGGAAAACATAGAGCATAAATTTAGAAGATATAGGATATAGAATGCAGAATATAGAAGAATAAAGGATATAGATGACAGACTACAGAATATAGAAGATAGAATGTAGAAGAAAATAGAATATTGACAAACAGGGAATATAGGGTATAGGATATACAGTATTGAAGAATAGAGAATAAAGTAGAAAAATACAGATGACAAAATATAGAAGAATATAGAATGTAGAATAGAGAATATAAGAGAATAGATTACAGAAGAATATAGAATATAGAGATTAGAAGGTAGAATATACATAAAAAATATAGAATATAGAATTCAGAAAAAATTTAGAATATAAAATGCAGAATATAGAATATAGAAGAAAATGGAATGGAGAACGGAGAACATAGAATATGGGATAGGGAATAGAGAAGAATAAAGAATATTGAAAAATTCAGAATATAGAATGTAGACTAGAATATTGAATATAGAATTTAGAATGTACAATATGGAATATAGCAGGTAGAAGAATATAGATTACAACAGAAGAATATAGAATGTAGAATAAGAATGTAGAAGAGTATAGAATACAGAACATAGAAGAATAAAATGCAGAATGTAGAATATAGCATATGGAATATAGAATGTAGAATACAGAAGAATATAGGATATAAAAAATATAGAATATAGAACATCGAATATGGAATATAGAATACAGAGTATGGAATAGAGAATATAGAAAAATATTGAATAGACTTAAATAAAGAATGTAGAATAGAGTATGTACAAAGTAGAATAAAGAACATAGAATACAGAAGAATATAGATTATAGAATATTCTGGAATATAGAATTAAATATAGAATATAGAAGATGGAATAAAAGAAAATGTAGGATGTAGAATATAGTTTACAGAATATGCAATATGGAATATAGAATACAGAAAATTATAAAAAATATAGAATATAGAAAACAACATTGAGTATAGAATGCAGACAATGGAATATAGAAAAATAAAGAATTTAGAATACAGGATATAGAATATAAAATATAGAACAAAATACATAATATAGAGAATATACATTATACAATATAGAAGATTATGGAATATAGAATGTAGAATGTAAAATACAGAATTTACAATATAGAAAAATATATGATACAGACTATAGAAGAATATAGAGTAAAGAATGAATATAGAATACAGAAAATTGTATAGAAAAATATAGATTATAGAAAAAGAACATTGAATATAGAACACAGAGTATGGAATATGTAATATAGAAAAATATAGAATATAGAATGTAGAATACAAAATATAGACTATAAAATAAAGGGTAAAGAACACAGATTATAGAAGAATATAGATTATAGAATATAGAAGATAACGGAATATAGAATATAGAATTTAAAATACAGACTACACTATAGAAGAATACAGAATATAGTAGAATATAGAATATAGAAGGAAGAATATAGAATATGCAATAGAGAATACAGAAAAATATATAGAAAAATATAGACTGGAAGTATATGGAAGAATATAGAATTTAGAATGTAGAATATAGAATACAGAGCATAGAATATGGAAGAATTTAAAATATACAATGTGGAATGTAGAATATAGAATATGAAATATAGAATCTAGAAGAATGGTGTATGTGGAAAAAAGTAGAATATAGAACATCAAATATAGAATACAGAGTATGGAATATAGAATATACAAAAATATAGAATATAGAAGAACATAGATTATAGAATATAGAGAATTTAAAATATAGAATATGGAACATAGAACACGGAAGATACAATACAGAATATAAAAGAACGTTGTAAACAGAACAATATAGTGTATAGAGGATTTGGAATAAAGAAGAATATAGAATATACATTATAGAAGAATATAGCATACAGAATACAGGATATAGAAGAAAATAGAATATAAATTTAGAATATAGAATGCAGAAGAATAAAATGTACAATGTAGAATACAGATTATACAATGCAAAGTATACAGTGAAGAATACACAAAAGTATATAATAAAATAAATCATACAGTATAGAAAATAATGGAATATAGAATGTACAATGTAAAATATAGAATATAGGAGAACATAGAATACGAAATATAGAATATAGAATGTACAAGGGTATGGAAAATACAAGAAAAAGAATATAGTAGAATGTAGAATACAGAATATTGAAGAATACAGAATATGGAATAGAGAACACAGAAGAATTAGGATATAGAATACAGAATATACATTGTAGAAGAATGTACACAGTAGAAGACTATACAAGGAAGAATATAGATTACTGAACATAGAATACAGAATTTAGAATATAGAATGTAGACTACAGAATATAAAATATAGAATAAAGACTATATAGAATATAGAATACAGATTGTAGAATACAGAGAATTATGGAATGTAGAATGTAAAATATAAAAGAATACAGAATGTAGACTACAGAATATGGAACATAGAATATACCACACAGAAAAATATAGTATATATAAAAATAATATAGAACATAGAACTTTGAATATACAATATAGAATACAGAGTATGGAATATAGAACCTAGAATATGTAAAAATACAGAAAGAGAATATAAAAGAATATAGAACATAGGAGAATATAGAATTTAGAATGTAGAATATAAAGTACAGAATATAGAATATAGAAGAATTTAGAACGTAGAACATAGAATATAGAGGAATATAGTATATAGAAGAACATAGGACATAGAAAATACAATGCAGAATATAAAAGAAAAAAGAATATAGAGTATAGAAGAATATGGAATATGGACAATAGGAGAATGTAGAGTATAATTATAGAAGAATATAGAAAACTGAAAAACAATACAGAATATAGGAAAATATAGAGCAAAAATTTAGAATATAGAAGATATAGGATATAGAATGCAGAATATAGAAGAATACAGAATATAGATGACAGACTACAGAAAATAGAAGATAGAACATAGAAGAAAATAGACTATGGACGAATATGGAATATAAGGTATCAGATATATACTATTGAAGAATATAGAATAAAGTAGAAGAATATAGATTACAGACTATAGAAGAATATAGAATGTAGAATAGAGAATATGGAATAGAGAATACAAGAGAATATTAGATTACAGAAGAATATAGAATATAGAGATTAGAAGGTAGAATAAACACTAAAAAATACAGAATATAGAAGAATATAGAATTCAGAAAAATTTAGAATAGAAAATGTCGAATATAGAAGAAAATGGAATGTAGAATAGAGAACATAGAATGTGGAATAGAGTATAGAGAAGAATAAAGAATATTACAAAATTTAGAATGTAGACTGTAGAATATTTAATATACAATTCAGAATGTACAATACAGAATATAGCAGATAGAAGAATATAGATTATAAGAGAAGAATATAGAATGTAGAATAAGAATGTAGAAGAGTATAGAATACAGAACATAGAAGACTATAGAATGCAGAATGTAGAATATGGAATATATAATACAGAAGAATATAGTATATAAAAATATTGAATATAGAATATGTGATATAGAATACAGGGTATGGAATAGAGAATATAGAAAAATATAAAATAGAGATAAATATAGAATAGAGTATGTACAAAGTAGAATATAAAATACAGAATAAAGAACATAGAATATAGATTATAGAATATTGAAGACTCTGGAATATAGAATGTAGAATTAAATATAGAATATAGAAGATAGAATATAAGAGAATATAGAATGTAGAATAGAGTATACAGAATATGCAATATGGAATATAGAATACAGAAAATTATTAAAAAATATAGACTATAGAAAAAAATGAATATAGAATACAATCAATGGAATATAGAAAATATAGAATTTAGAAAATAGAAGGTAGAGTACAGAATATAAAATATAGAATAAAAAATACACAATATAGAGAATATACATTATACAATATAGAAGATTGTGGAATATAGAATGTAGAATGCAAACTACACAATATACAATATAGAACAATATATGATACAGACTATAGAAGAATATAGAATATAGAATACAGAAAATTATAGAATATAGAAAAAGAACATTGAATATAGAACACAGAGGATGGAATATAGAATATAGAAAATATAGAATATAGAAGAATATAGTATGTAGAATACAAAATATAGAATATAAATAAAGCATAAAGAACACAGAATACAGAAGAATATAGATTATAGAATATAGAAGATAATGGAATAAGAATATAGAATGTAAAACAAAATATACACTATGAAGAATACAGAATATAGAAGAATGTAGAATATAGAAGGAAGAATGTAGACTATGGAATATAAAAAAAATATATAGAATACAGAAAAATATAGTATATAGAATATAGAAGAATATGGAAGAACATAAAGAATTTAGAATACAGAATATAGAGCATAGAATATGGAAGAATTTAAAATATACAATATAGAATATGAAATATAGAATATAGAAGAATATTGTATGTAGAAAAATATAGAATGTAGAACATCAAATATAGAATGCAAAGTATGAAATATAGAATATACAAAAATAGAATATAGAAGAACATAGATTATAGAAAATAGAGAATTTGAAATATAGAATATGGAACATAGAACACTGAAGATAGAATACAGAATATAAAAGAACTTTGAAAATAGAATATAGTGTATTCTATATTTTACATTCTACATTCCATAATTTTCTATATTTTATAATCTGTATTCTGTAGTCTTTATTCTACATTCTATGTTCTAAATTCTGTATTACATGCTCTTGTATAATCTATATTCTGTATTGTATAGTCTACTGTGTATATTCTTCTATAATGTATATTGTATATTCTTCTGTATTCTATATTCTAATTCTAAACATCCCCACATAACCCTGCTCACCTGGAACCATTGATGAGAGTTTCCAGACAACTCATCTGGGGACCAACAACCCAGATACCCCAAACCCAACCACCCTGCAATCAGCAGAGCACACACACAGCACCCAACCCCAAAACTAGGAAGATCACCCACTGCACCCACAGCCAGGGTCCAGCTGGACAGACAAACACACCACCTCAACAGAAACACCACCTGTATCCTCAACAGCCCCACGAGAGACCCACACTCACACATGCAGTCATTCCTCCACCAACCCTGAGAAAGGTAGTGAGAGCATCCAAATGGCAAAATTAGAGACCAGAGCAAAACACAGGCCCAGCCTACTTGGATATATCAAAACAAAACAAAATTTCAGGGTTCAACAAACACACAGTAAATAAATACATATAATAATTTCTTGATGCTTCAGAAACAACAGACAATATCAAATCACAAAAAGAAGCAGGACAGGATGGAGTCAGCAAGTGACTGAAATAAAGAACAAAAAAACTGCCGGGGGTAAGAAACAGCCTGTGAAAACACAGGCAAAACCAAGAAAAATGTAGACAAAATCAAGGAAGGCACTGACAAAATGAAAGAAAGCAACAAACAAACAAAAAACCCATTGTTGTCAAGTTGGTTACAACTCATAAAAGCGATAAAGAATTCAGGAAAACAATATAAAAATGAAACAACTAGAAACCATACAAAAACATCAACTAGAAAGCCAAAAGATTAAGAAATAAAATTTCAGAAACAGACAGCTCAAAAGAAGGATATAGGACCAGAATTGAAGCGATGGAAGACAGATTAGTGAAATTAAAGAAAAATCCCTTGATATCAATTTGAGGAAAAATCAGAAAAAAGAATGAAGAAATCCTAATAATTATGTGGGACACTATCAAGAGGAAAAACTTGCATATGATAAGAGATCCAATGGATAGGGCTGGGGTGCAATGCAAAACACAGAGACAATTGTCAAAGTAATCCTGGCAGAAAACTTCGCTATCTATCATCATGAAAGACAAGAAGATACTCATCCAAGAAGCGCAATGAACCCCATACAGGATAGAGCCCAAAGAAAGTCACCAAGACTTATAAACAAACTTGCAAAAAAAAAAGGACCAAAGACAAACAAAGAATCCTGAGATCAGCTAAGGAAAAATAAAGTCACCTATCTACAAAGGGGAACCAATAAAACTAATCTCCAGCTATGTAGCTAAAACCACGTAGGCAAGAAGACAGTGGGAAGACCTATATAAAAGGTCGAAAGTAAAAAAACAAAAACAAAAAAAACCCAGCCAGCAATTCTATATTTGGTAAAACTGTCTCTCAAATACAATGGCAACATTAGAATATTTCCAGATAAGCAGAAATTAAGGGAATTTGTAAAAACCAGACCAAACTTATGAGAAATATTAAAGAGAGTCCTTCGAATAGAGAACCAAAAACATTAAACAATAATCTGATATTTGGACGCAGGACAGACCACCCAGATACCAACCCAAATAAAGAATTTAAAAAACAAAACGAAGCTAAAAACAGGGAACCAAAGACATCAATATGTAAATGATGACATCAAAACAAAAAAGAGGGAAGAAATGGTGTAGTTATAGAACTTCCATATGGAGAGGAAGCCAAAGCGATATCAATAAATAAAAGACTGTTTTAAACTTAGGAAGATAACGGTAAATTTCAAGGTAACGACATAGAGGAGGCCTGGTGGTGCATTGGTTAAGTGCTCGGCTGCTAACCAAAATGTCATTGCACTGAAAGTCTTAACTAAAGAAATATGGAAAAAAGAAAGAAATAAAGGACCTCCAAATTGGAAGGAAGAAGCAAAATTTTCCCTATACACAGATGAAATGAACCTATACATAGAAAACTCCAAGGATTCCACAAAAAAACTACTGGAACTAATAGAAGGATTCAGCAAAGTAGCAGGGTACAATATCAACATATAAAAAATCAGTTGGATTCCTCTACATCAACAAAGAGAACTTCAAAAAGTAAATCACAAAAAGAATGCCATTTATAATAGCCCCCCAAATGATAAAATACTTGGGAATAAATCTAACCAGGGATATAAAAGACCTATACAAAGAAAACTACAAAATGCTACTGCAAGAAACCAAGAGACCTATATAATTGGAAGAAAAAAAAAATGCTCATGGATAGGAAGACTCAACATCATGAAAATGTCAGTACTACCTGAAGTGATCTACAAATATAATGCAAGACCGATTCAAATTGCAACAGCATTCTTTAATGAGATGGAAACACTAATTACCAAGCCAATGTGAAAAGGAAAGAGGCCTTGGATAAGTGCTACTAAAGAAGAACAAGGTAGAAAGAAGGCCTCGCACTACTGAATCTCAGAACCTACTATACAGGCATGGCAATCAAAACAGACTGGTATTTGTACGATGACAAACACACAGACCGATGGAAGAGAACTTAGAACACAGATGTAAATCCGTCCAGCTATGGGCCGCTGATTTTTGACGAAGGGCCAAATTTTGTTAAATTGGGAAAAGACAGTCTCTAACAAATGGCACTGGCAAAACTGAATGTCCGTCTGTAGAAAAAATGAATCAGGACCCATACTTCACATCATAAACAAAAACTAACTCAAAATGGATCAAAGACCTAAATATAAAACCCAAAACAATAAGGATTTCATTTTACTTGTTTCAGCAATCAGCATCCATGGAAGCGGCAGTGGGCAAATCTGCTACAAAAGACCTCCTTAAAGTGTTAAAAAGCAAGGATGTCACCTTGAAGACTAAGGTGCCCCTGACCCAAGCAATGAAAGCTGGATGATGAGTAAGGAAGACTGAAGAAAAATTGGCATCTGTTGGTGAAGAATATTGAATATATCATGATGTGCCAAAATAAGGAACAAATCTGCCTTGGAAGAAGTACAGCCAGAATGCTCCTTAGAAGCAAGGATGGTGAGACTTCATCTCATATACTTTGGGCATGTTGTCAGGCAGGATCAGTCTCTGGAGAAGGACATCATCCTTGGGAAAGAATAGGGTCAGTGAAAAAGAGGAAGGCCCTCAACAAGATGGACTGACATGGTGGCTGCAACAATGGGCTCACGTATAGCAATGATCGTGAGGATGGCACAGGATCGGGCAGGGTTTCCTTTTGTTGTGCATAGGGTGGCTATGAGTCGGAAATGACTCGAGGGCACCTAGCAAAAACAACAACAACAATAAGGAGATAGAAATTATAACAAAGTACCGAATACAAATTAACATTAATCTTTCTCAAACTCTTGCAAAAGAAAATAGTAGGGAACACTTTGTAACTGATGCTATGATGACATAATCCCCCTGATACCAAAGCCAAAAAAACCCACAATATCCCTTATGAATATGAATGCAGATCTTCAACAGAGTACTAACAACCCAAATCCAGCAGCAAAATACTAGCAAACCAAACAGCAGCATATTGAAAAGACTATAAACCACGTCCCAGTGGAACTTATCCCACAAATGCAAGAGTTGTTAAGCATAAATATCAATTAATTAAGAAAATGAAGGAAAAATGATTTGATTAATGAATGCAGAAACATCATTTGACAAAATCCAAGACCCTTTCATGATAAAATCATTCAACAAACTAGGAATGTAAGGAAACTACATGTATCTGATTAAGGACACTTATGAAACACCCACAGCTAACATCACACGCATTGGTGAAAGACTACAAGTTTTCCCCTAACATCAGGAACAAGACAAGGATGCCTGATTTCAGAACTCTTATTCTACATTTTTCTGGAAATACTAGACAGAAAAGTTAGGCTAAAATTTTTTTAAAGGCATTTGAATTTGGAAAGAAGTAAAAATTTTCATATTCAAGATGACAAGATCTTATACATAGAATATCCTAAGGAATTCTCTCTCTTTCTCTCTCTCTCACATACACACACCCACAAATATACAATACAAATAAAAAACAAAAACTATTAGATTTAATACACAAAGTCAACAGAATGGCAGGATATCAGATCAACACACCAAAATACAGTTCTGGAAAGCCAAACTTGTTATTATTTATCTATTTATCCATCTATTTATTGATTTGTTGATATACCTATCTCTTTGTCTACTTATTCATCTATTAATTCATTCATATGTCTGTCTTTCTGTATGCCTGTCCATCCGTCCGTCCGTCCGTCCATCCGTTCATTCATTTATTTATCTCTCTCTATTTGTTTACTTATTACCCTTTTGAGCTTCACATTTCTTCAACACCAAACTTCAAATTGACCTGGATTTTAAGGGAAAAAAAGATGTCAATGACTTCTTAATTATGCCTATGGGAAAAATTGATTCACTCTATTAGTTTTCTTCATGACACGTTTGCTTTAAATCTACTTTCAATTACTTCTCATTAAGCTTGATCCAAAAAAATTGGATGGTCGTTTTTTTCTTATTTGTATGAATTTAAAGAGCTTAAATTTGGAGGAAAAGAGACTTAATGATTCTCTCTTGGTTCACTATTTGGGCCCAAGCACCCATGTGTATAGACTCAGTGCTTCTCAGGTGGTGGCAAAAACATTCATTTGCCCTGTGTTGGCTATTAGGTAGGAAGGCTGCCCCTGGCTGGAAGGAGGTCAGCCCTCAACAGTGATCATGTCGTTGGGAGAGTCTTTGAACCTGAGCAGAGAGAGTGACTGTATTTATAAAGTTTATTTAAGTAATTCTCAGTGCAGAGAGTTTGTTCTATTTTTGTTGAGATTTTAGCAGAACCACGTAACACAGGGGTGTAGAAAGCTGTTAAAAGGATTTGTGTCTGTGTTTGAGCAAAGCAATGCAGGTGATGCTTCCATCCCTGAATCTTAGTTTATGTAAAATAATAATCAAAAAAGCAGTAAAAACAGCAGCATCAATAATAATCATCATTAAAGCTGTTTGTTGAGTGCTCGCAGCATGCTGGACAATGTTGTAAGTTGTTTGCATGTGTTAACTAATTTACTTTTTAATAAACAATATTAGTGGTAGATGCTATTACCAGTAACACTTAAAAGTTAATACCTGAATCAAGAGAGCAAATACCTTCTTACCTGTCCAGGCCCCTTCCAAGATTATATTGATTTTATATTTGCATTTTTGTCTTCTGGTTCTAAAATCAAATGCCAAAAACTGCACAAGTTTCACATTATTCAAAATTTACAAATGTCACCTTGATATTCTAGGTATATTTCCACCAGTGAACAAAAGTGAGGCAAGTGTTGACCGTTCATAGGACTCAATTCTTCAGTTAAACTCTGAGATTTGGTTTCCAGAATGCTTATGTTTTATCCTATGACTGACTCAATGATTGATGACTGGAGTTTCTTTGTAAGGTGTTTTAGAGAATAATGAGATAAAATATTTCAAATTAAGAAGTAATTATATTATAAATTATAATTGAGGAAAAATGAAGATAAGAACTTACTGATGTGACTTATATCTCTGTGTGTGATAGAGTTAACCTACGTATTTTCTCTCTAAACTCTGACCTACATCACCTTTCTTCTTAAGTTATTGCACATTTCTTTTTCCTACTTGAGCACAGCAGCTGTCTTATGTCATCCCATGGAATTAGGTAAGAGAATTGGCTGGTTAAAATCCCACTTCACTTTAATTTTTCCAGATTAAATATATCTCATTCAAATAGAACAAATTTAAGTGGGCATCATGCCAAAATCTAAATTCCTGTCTATGAACTTGGAGACATTTAAACCTTAGGGGCTGAAACATTTATATTGGATCTGTGGACTTCCAGAAAGCTGAGTCTCTTACTTCTATGGTCAAGCCAACTTGTTTATTTTGAGAATAAAATTATTGCAGTATTTAACATAGTATCTCCTACATTATATAATTCTCAGTATTGCATGCATATTTTGTACAGAAAAAAATCAAAGTAAATATTAGTTGATTACTAATTACGTGGAGTCTAAATCTACACGCATATTTTAAAGGTAAAATAGAGTTAACTGGTTTTTCTTTTTTTAACATT
The DNA here is from genome assembly GCF_030014295.1 of Loxodonta africana. Taxonomy (NCBI): domain Eukaryota; kingdom Metazoa; phylum Chordata; class Mammalia; order Proboscidea; family Elephantidae; genus Loxodonta; species Loxodonta africana. The sequence continues at coordinate 135,223,728 of NC_087348.1, forward strand.
CAGTTAAGATTCGTTATTTGATTTGTTTTTCACTTGAACAAATATATTTTGAGCCTTGACCCTTTGTTCTTTTTTTTTTCTCCCCAGAGTGTAGATACTAAAAAAAAAAAAAATACTAGGCCTCATAAAATATCACCTACAATTTCTACAATGTGCATAATTGTGGGCTAGAGACCTAGCTCCCCCAGAAGGCCTCTGAGAAACAAAATATGAATTCCACCATGATTAGGCAGTCAGCCCATTTCTATCAAGAGGTTGAAAGCCTCATATAAGGATGAGAAAATGAGTTTGAACATTTCTTTTTTTATTAAAATTTTTCATGGTAAATGATTGAAGGCTTATTGTCTGAAGCAAACAAACAAACAAACAAAGGCCATCTTGCACACTCGTAGTGTGGTAACGGTTCCTGAAGTGTGTTTCAGATTAGAGGTTTCTACAGTTTTGGATTCCTTTTCAAATCTATTTCTCTGCCACCCCGTAGAGGTGCCAAATAAAGTAGCTTGATTATTCATAATATATGCAGTTTGTCTCTGTGACTCTTTGATATATATAACCAACAAACAATATAATTTAACTTAAAACTTTGTGAAAGGCGGACTTGCTGTGAGTATGTAACACTATCCCCAAGTGGGGTGACAGGGAAATCTGTTTAATTTTGCAGACCCCTTCCCCAGCGTCTTACCTAATGTTTTATTTCAAATAAAATTTCCTGGGAAAATGAAACATATCTCTATATGAGACACTATATATCTCAACTGAAATAAGTTTTAAAATTAATTACTTTATATCTGGAAAAGAATGTGGATGTCTACACATCTAATGAAGAAGAATGTGCTTTTCAATGCAGTAGCTTATTCTTCAGTTTTAAAAACATGACCCGCTGGATGTGAGCAGTCTCCTTCATAACAACAACCATTCAAATTTCAAACAGCTATTTTAGGCCACTAATTACTCTGAATTTAACCTAAAATATTACAATACCTTGGAGACTTTACTACAATTCATATCAAAAAGATCAATATACAACTAATCTCAGGGACACTATTTAAAGGAATGTGTTTTATTTGATAAATTATGTAGAGTGGATTGTATTGGTTTTTTTTTTGCACACTCATTTCCTGGATTTGCATGATTTCTGGGCTGCCCAAATTATTCAGATTACATTTGAATGATTTCTGGAAAAATGAGTATCAAGGTAAGCTATGTGAGATTGATTTGACCATACATTGAATTGAAATTTTCTTGGGGCGGCAATCACAAAGCAGCAAGGGGAGAGACATTTCTTGGGAAGGTGAGATAAGGGTTAGGGTTTGAAGGTCCAGTGCAACCCCTACAGGGCAGCAAGGCCCTGCAGCTATCACTCATAGTCTTGATTGGGGTAGAAAAAACATTTCTTTCTTATTTTTGCCTTACCACTTTGCATTATGCTTAGGACATAGCCATGTTCAGAAATATTATTAGAAAGGTGAAAGGTTGTAAACTATGTAAAGTATTTCAAGCAATACAAACACCTGTTGAGAAACTTATGCAGTGGTATTAAAATATTTTGTAAATTGTTTTATTTTTAGTGAAATATATATGCTTATATGCATATGTATATATGTGTGTATATAATGTATAACTGTCTAGTTTTCATAACCGATTTTGAATATATGCACATTATCTCAACAAGTTGATGTTTTTAGTTCCTTTCTCCATTTTCATCATGTGCCCTTCATTTCAAATTTCTCCTGTATGTTTAGTGTGTTTCTATAAATTACACAAGAAAAATTCCTAATATGAAACTGTTAGTTAAAAAAAATAGTGGTTTCCATCAAGTCTATTCTGACTCAGAGCCACCCTGTAGGACAGAGTAGAACTGCCCAGTATGGCTTCCAAGGAGCCGCTGGTGGAATCGAGCTGCAAACCTTTTGGTAAGCAGCCCTAACTCAACGACTGCGACAGGTATGAATATGATCAAAGGTCATGAGAAATGATTAGCAAGTTTTGAAAAGATCTACCGTGTTTTACCAAAACTATACTACTGCATATCTGATAACGTTGCTCACATTTTTGGCCTAATAATTTAATAAAGTTGTTTCGTTTAACTAGGTTTTAATATTTTTGGATTATTTCTTTATTTTAAGCCTCTATTTCATTTTCGATGTATCACTTATTTGTATATTTTTTTCTGCTTAGTCAGCTCTTTTCATTTTTATTATTAATTTTTGGTAAATTGGATTTTATTTGCGATATTAAAATTTTTTATTTGTTCTAAGAATTTAATTTGGGTTCTTGTTTAGATTTATAATTCTTTACATGAAATTTTTGGGGGTAAAAACTACAAAATCAAAATAACGGCCCCCACCTGGTGAAATGAGCATTCCAATAGATTGGAAATTGTTGCCAGTTTTCCCATTTTCTTTTTTTTTAATAAATTTTTCCTTCCATATATATGTTTATATTACTTTGTCATTCAAAAATTCATACACAATTTTTTTCATGGCATTGGCTGCAATCCCTGTCGTGTCAGCACTCTCCCCCTTTCCACCCCACATTCCCACATTCCATTTGTCCAATTTTCCTGTCCCTTCCTGCCTTCTGTTCTCTGTTTTTTGGCAGGTGTAGCCCATTTGATGTCATATACTGTTTGTTTTACAGGCCTGTCTTAGCTTTGGCTGAAAGGTAAACTTCAGGGGTGGCTTCAGTTCTGAGTTAGAAGGATCTCCAGGGGCCATAGTCTCCAGGGTTCTGCTCTGACTGGGATTACAACAGAAATTCCTGGACAGAGTGGGAGAAAATGTAGAACAGATGATCAAATTCACAAAAAGAACAGACTTCCCTACATATTTTATTGAAGGAGCCCTGGCTGTACAGTGGTTAAAAAGCAGTAAACCTTTACAGGAGCAGACTGCCACATTTTTCTCCCTGAAAGCACCTAGTAGGATCACACCACCAACTCTTCTGTTATCAGCCAAACACATAACCACAGCACAAACAGGGCTCCTTCTGTACTGATTGTAGCTTTAGAAACCCTGTGGGGCAGTTCTGTTCTGCCCGGGGGTCACTATGAATTGGAATTGACTCCATGGCAATGGGCAGAGTATATAATTTATTGACGATATATAGTCATATAATAATTACATAACTTCTATAAAGCCACTGCCATGGAGTCAATTGCAACTCATAGTGACCTTATAGGACAGAGTAGAACTGCCCCACAGGGTTTCCAAGGCTGTAAATCTTTACAGGAGCAGACTGGCACATCTTTCTCCTCCTGTTCAGCAGCTGGTGGGTTCCAACTACCGCCTGCCTTTCAGTTACCAGCTCAGTGCTATAATCACTACACCAGGATCAAGACTCCTGATAACTTCTACAGCTATTGTATTCTTACTTTCCTGTTTTTCTATCACGCCCAATTATCACCCTATTTTATCACGTTTATATCCATAAAATTTTACATGTTGTATTTCCTCCTCTTTATTCTCTTATCGACATTTTTTTTAATTTTTATTTTTAACTTGATCATTTTCTTTCAGATTTTTATTAAAAAATTGCTTCATGGTCTGAAATATATAACCTATCTTGAAATTTAGATTGTATTTACATCAATTGGTTTACAGTGAACTAGCTTGCAATGACATTTATTTTGTCCTTTCAGTTACATGTGTTTGCATTTGATATTTTTAAAACATAAACCAGTTTTTTCGATAACCATATTTAAATAATATTTTATTGTCATTGAGTATTGTTATTACTAAGGTGAAAAATTTTAAGAATATTAAACATATAATGTATTAGAATGTTGTTAACTATAAATTATAATTTATACAATTTATCGAACACTTTTAGCAAGTTAAGTGTTTTTCATTTATTAGGTTTTCAAAAACAGTAAAGCTTTTAAATAGAAAAAATTTTTTTTCTTTTTTGTGTTGTTATTTTTGTCATATTCTATTTCATGGGTTAGAACATTCAAAAAAATCATAACGTTGTTAGAATAAGTCTTAGTTTTTTTCTGAATTATACAAACATCCATCATTATTTTATATCACTGTGTTTGCTGTTTTAGAGGAAAGCACTGTTCTTTGAGAAAGGCCTATAGTGAAGAATGACGGTTCAATAGGATCAAAGCTTTTTAGAATATATGAAATGTGTGTAGTATCTTTCCTATATAACTTAGTGATATGATTATTTATAGTCAAATGTGCCTCAGTTTATACCAACTTGGCTGACTATAGATGATGTTAAAAACAAAATTTCTACAAGATTAGGTTTGTATATGAACCCATAAGTTTAACTTGCAATTTATGAACGGGAAGTTTCAGACAAGAGCTTTCTAATTCATGAATAGCAACTACAGGTTATGAGTTCTTATACAAATTTAATTTTGTAAAAATTTTGTTTTTAACAGTTCTGGTGATGGGGATGGGATTAATGGAACGTTTTGAACTTGGTTAAGCTCAGCAGGCAAGTCTTAATTGGTTAACTCACATTTTGGCTTCTGGGAAGGTCAGGCATTTGTAGGAACTAGACTTAGGTTTGGTTTGCTGATGTGGGGCTTAGCATAAGTGACTGCACCTTGAACCAAGTATAGTCAGGTCAACAATAAATATAACTTTATGACAGATCATTGAATTCTATATGCTAGAATTGTATTTATATTTGCATGTATGTGTAATCAACAGTTGGCATTGTCAATTAATTTTCTTATTTGTCACACTTTATATTAAAGCTCACTAGTTTTTACTGAAAATAATTTTAATTTCTCAACTTTGTTGAGCAATCTTTGTAATAACAATTATCTAAAACTTTCAAATTTTAATGGGGCATCAATACCTTTTGACTCCATATCTCAACTGAGGAGCAAGTAATAACATTTTACTAACTGACATTTCGTCCAAGTGCAGTTTAAATGTAAATTTCCCCTATTAATATAAAAGGACCAAGTCAAATTCAAAATGCCATTCTTGACATGTTCCTTGAGTTAAACTTAGATTAATAATTGCTAACGTAACATTTTAATGTTTCTTTCTCCAGCCCTTCTTAAAGGTCTTGCATATTTGTTTTTTGCCTGGGCAACAAATTTCCACATGCAATTACAGATATTATAGAAATAACCACCAATTCTTTTATAAGAGTTGTAGTATTCCTGACATACAAATGGTAATATAACATTTATTACAATTTTTTATAGCCAATATAATTTCAAAACTGAGAAATGGAGAAAGAAATTCTTTTTGTAAGAATATTATACCATGTTTGAACATCACTGTCCTGTTTAATTATTTAAATGAATGGAGTGAAAGATTTTTTTTCTCATACCAAGTAAGCACATCTCCAATCTCTCATCTTGAAGATATTTAAAAGGGGAGAAAAGACTCATGTTGGCAAATCATCTAAATGTTTATTTCCAGATAATATTTTTATTCTGTAAGAAATAAAAAAAAATAATAATAATTTTTTTTTCGAATTTGCCATTGCTCAACAGACACAGATTCAGTGTATAGAAACGGGGAGAAATAGTCACCTAAAGTGATTCAAGGAAACTCTACTGCATTTAATAATCATTTTGTTTTCTTCTGAAGGACATTCAATGTTGTTTACATTGAATTTTCAGATATTGTCTGCTTTATTTTTATCTAAGCCATGAAGACAGAAAATCAAACTTTTGGAGCAGAATTTATACTTCTTGGCTTTTTCCAATATGGCCAAATGAACACCGTCCTCTTTGTTACCATTGCGGGCCTCTTCTCAGTGACTTTGATGGGGAATATCATACTGATCCACCTCATCCGACTGGACACTCCGCTCCACACTCCCATGTACTTCCTCCTCAGTCAGCTCTCCTTCATTGACATGATGTACATCTCCACCACGGTACCCAAGATGGCAGCAAACTTTCTGTCAAATGATAAGACTATTACTTCTTTAGACTGTAAGATTCATACCTTTGTGGTTTTGACCCTTGGTGGAACTGAAGCTCTTCTTCTTGGTTTCATGTCTTATGATAGATATGTAGCAATCTGTCACCCTTTACATTATCCTGTGCTCATGAGCAAGACGATCTGTTTGTCCATGGTCACATGTGCATGGGCCAGTAGTTCTATCAATGCTTTAATACATACATTGCATGTATTTCAACTTCCATTCTGTACATCTCGGATCATTAACCACTTTTTCTGTGAAGTTCCATCTCTAATGCCTTTGGTGTGTGAGGACACCTCCCAGTATGAGTATACTGTCCTCTTTAGTGGCCTTATCGTTCTGCTACTACCATTCATGGCCATTCTGGCTTCCTATGCCTGAGTGCTTATTGTGGTTTACCAGATGAGCTCAGGTAAAGGGCAGACAAAAGCCATCTCCACGTGTTCCTCTCATCTGATTGTGGCAAGTCTATTCTATGACGCTACTCTCTCCACCTATACAAGGCCACATTCCTTGCATTACCCTGAGGAAGATAAAGTGGTGGCAGTATTTTACAGTATCATTACACCTCTTCTGAACCCATTTATCTACAGTCTGAGGAATAAGGAGGTCATGGGGGCTAGGAAAAGAGTTTTGGGAAAATAGATATTTGTACAGAAAATATGACTTTAGGAACCCTTTATAGTTTGAGACTGAACAACATGATTTGATTAGCCTACTGTCTAGAGAGATGTAAGCTCAAAGAAATGTTTACAAAATAAATAAATGTAACAATACCTTGGTTTCTACACTTCTCAGAAATAACTAAAGCTTTGTTATTGGAACTGGGTGGACTTGCCGTGTAAAAGCAAGAGAATGGTTGCCATTTTTAACTTTATCTTCTAAAGCAATAGATTTAATCCCTGTCAACACAATGCTCCCATGCCATAACAAATTTTTAGTACCTTTTTAATATTCTGAAATAAAATGCACATGAAATATAATTTACCATATAATACATAATATCAGGAAAATACATATGATGACCAAACTATAATATAGAGCAAAATGCATACATCCACTTATTTATTTACTTATTCATTCATTGAACAAGGGCTTTAATGCTTTAACTCTGTATGTGACACTGTTATAGGCACTGGTGAAATGGGATTAAACAAGAAAAAGCTGACATAAGTCTCTGCTCTCATGAAGTTTACATTTCATCGTGGGGAGAAAGACAGTATATAAAATTAACGGGTAAAGCGACCTTATATGAGTCGGAATCAACTCGACAGCACTGGGTTTGGGTAAATTTCAGAGTATACCAAAAAGTATTAATCACCATGAAGAAGAACTAAGTGGAAAATTGGAATCAGGAAAACAGAGGATATTTGCAATATTAAGTCAAATAGTCAGAGAAGGGAGAATCAAGAATATGACTTTTGTCAAAAACTAAAAGGAGTCGAGGAAGAGAGACAAGTTGATATTTGTGGATAAATGTTCTGGGAAGAGCAAAGAACAAGTGAGAACTCCCTGAGGTGGGGACATGCCCAGCGTAGTCACAAAAGATCAAGGAGTAAATTGGTGAGACACAGGAAATAGGTATATGTTTTGGGGCCGGGTCTTACAGTGTAAATTAGATCAACGTGAGGATTGTGGCTTTGAACCTAAAACAATGGGCTACCATTGCAGAGTTGTGGTAGAGAACTGATGTGGGCAGGAGAAAGCCATTGCAGTAGTCCAGCTGCGACAAGATATTACCTTGGACCAAGGTGATATTAGTGGAGAGGCAAAAACTAGCCAGATTCAGGAGACTGGGAGAAAGCAGACATTTGAGTTTTGTGGACACATGGAATGTGAAATTCTATGAAATAAGAAGCTTTCAGAATTGGGCTAAAACTTGAAATAAACATCTGGAAGTATGGAACTGTCATCGTTACAGCTTGAGGGAAACCACAGGTGGAGCATTTCATCATTCGTCATCTCTTACGCTCCTTTCATGTTAATGCCTTGGGCCCACAATTACAACCATTATTCTGGCTTCTATCGCCATTAAATAGAAGCTCTTACTTCTCATCACCATTGAGTAGAAACTTTTAAATCAGCAAATAAGCTCTCTTTGATGTCTGGTTTCTTTTCCTAAACATATTTAAAAGGTTTAACCATATTTTTGAGTGTTTCCATCATTTTTATTACAAAGCTGAATTCCATCATATGGCTTAGAATAATTATTTCCATTCTGATGTCAGAAACGTTTGGCTATAATGAATAAAACTACCATAAAGCTTCCTGTACAAGTGTTTTTTGAGAACACGTGAACTCATTTCTCTTGTATATATACCTAAATTGAAATTGCTTGGTCATAAATTAGGCACATGTTTAGCTCTAACAGCGTTATCCAAATTGGATTTAATCATTTATTTTCCAATCAGTAATATATGAAAACTTCTTAGAGTCTGAGTGTTGATAATAAATAATGCAGTGGGTTGCTAAACTACTTGGTGCTAAATATAAAGTGGGATATAAACCATGAGAACAAAATACAACCAGTGTGCCATCAGTGCATGAACAATGGTATTGGAAGAAAGTGTATATTTCTGTGAAGTATTTTAGAGATTCACTGACAAGTTTTTTTGGATCCATTGTCAATAATTTTAATAATAATTATATGTAATGGCCTTTAGGAACACTCATTTTTGGTTCAAGACAAAATGTGTTTATTGGTCTATGAACGCCTTACTTCGGTCAGTTTGTTTATAATGTATACCTGTAAGTTCATCACCCAACCCAACAACTAAAATAGTAAATTTGTTTATCTTTAGTGCTCCTCCAACTCATGGCGACCCCATGTGTGTCAGAGTAGAACTGTTCTTGGTAGGGTTTTCAACGGCTTATTTTTCTAATGTAGATCACCAATCCATTCTTCTGAGGTGCCTCTGGGTAGACTCGAACCACCAAGCTTTCAGTTAGCAGTGACTATGTTAACTGTTCGCACCATGCAGGGACTCCTCATATCCTCCTATACCTCCACCATCATTCTGAATTTTTAGTTTTTTAATTCTCTTGCTATAATTATAATATAGAATTCATAGGGTATTAGAAAATATTTTTAGATGCTGTAGAACTTAATAAAGGGGTCTTAAGTTGTAGATAATCTTTTTGAAAATTGATTGTTTTTTCAGTTGACATTACTAACTCTCCAGGTTGAATGAAATGACAGCCCATTCTATTTTATTATTGAATGGCATTCTATTTTAAGACTATACTACACATTTATCCATTTTTTGTTGTTGGTGTTGTTGCTGATAGATGCTTGTTTTATTTCTAGTTGTCTACTATTATGTACAATGCACTTATAAACATTGTTGCATTTGTCTCCTGTTTCCCATAACAAGAGTTTGTATTTTGTATATATCTATGAATGGAATTGGTGGTGAAATTACTTAAGTGTGTAAACCGTTTGTGTTTTACATAAAGTTTGAAATTCTAATTTACACTTACTATCAAACATGAAAATAACAAATCCATATTTTAATAAATGTACATTCAAATTAAATGAATTTTAACATATTGAAATATTTTTCACACAGACTGCATGAAAGTTCACATCTGTAGACCACATCAGTCGCTGAAGTATATGGTTGCATGTCCAGTTGCTAGCTTCAAGTTTCAGGTAATCTCCACCCCCAGCTTCTTGATCTTGGCCTTAGAGTTTTATACATCCTTGATCTTTTATTATTGTAATTAATTTTTGTAGTATTTTTGACCATTTTCATGCTTTTGAGTTCCAATAGAGCCTAAACCTGACTAAACACGATGCCTAAACTTCAATAGCTATAGCTAACAAACTTTTTTTAAGTAAATAGCAATTTGAAGGATGATTTGTGTAAGTTATATAGAATAAAAAAATCCATATACAGTACCTTCACAACTAATCAGCTGGGTTATCACAAATTGAACAAACCTATATGAAAGTAGTAACATATTATTAGCACTTGAGAAGATTCCTCACGCCTTCCCCTAGCTGCTGCCCATACTTACTTGTAATGAAACCATTATATTTAAGTGCATTATCCATGAATTATACTGAACAATGAAAAAATAAATCATTTCAATTATTACATAAATTCAATATAATCCCCATTAGAATTCCATCAGTGTGTGCATGTGTGTGTGTTTAATTTACAAGTTGGCTATAGAATTTATACAAAATGATGCAAAAAACAGTAATAGCTCAAAAGGAGTTTTAAAAATAATTAAATGAGATGCATCACTCTACGTGATATCAAAAATTTATATCGATATAGTTATAGACCAATGGAAGAGAATATATACTCCAGATGCACACATACGTGTACAATGATGAGTCACATATGTCAGGTGCTTGTATGGGGAGTGATAAAAGGATACACATTCCAGTGAAAGTTGTTGGATCAATTGTATATCCGTGTATATTTTTAAAAAATGAGATGTGGATAATGTCAGTGAAAATGACCAAGTTGATAGCCTCAGATAGCTTCTGTGGAGGGCCTGTTCCTGCACAGAAACAACAACAAAGCAAAAAGTGTTAGAATGAACTTTTTTAGAAATTTAGAAAGTTTTAAAATATTTACAGCAACCAAGCAAATACTGAAATAAGACAAAACCAGAAAACCAAACCCACTCCCGTCAAGTCGATTGCGACTCATAGCGACCCTATAGGACAGAGTAGAGCTGCACTATAGAGTTTCCGAGGAGCGTCTGGTGGATTCGAACTGCTGACCTCTTGGTTAGCAGCCATAGCACTTAACCACTACACCACCAGGGTTTCTAAAATGAGAGAAAGGCCACTTAAAAACATCAGGAGAGGGGATGTTACAGAAAACAGTGTGTTAAGAAGGTATAGGATTCATTCCCTCCACTGAAGCAATGAAAAAAACCAAAAACCAAACCCAATGCCATCGAGTCGACTCCCACTCATAGTGACCCTATAGAACAGAGTAGAACTGCCCCATAGAGTTTCCAAGGAGCACCTGGAGGCTTCGAACTGCCGACCCTTTGGTTAGCAGCCGTAGCACTTAACCACTAGGCCACCAGGGTTTCCCTGAAGCAATGAATAAGTGGAAAAAAAAAACTGACAGAATAAACATTAAGTGCTTCATGAGAAAAGATGCTGTTGAATTTTGATGAAAAATGGTGGCATTTTTGTTTATTCACCTACTATCCCCCATTCTCCACTTGGCAGCTGCCATGAAGACAGCAGCCCACACTCCTGGTGTGGCTTGCTGGTGCCAGGGTGTGGACAAGACAGATCTTTTTTCTAAAAATGTTGTTGTTGTTTATTTTGACCAATCTGGTAGTTCCAGAGATACCTGCTCTGAGACAGGCCTTGGCTTTACTCCTCTCAGACATGAGTGGCTACCAGGTGGTATCTGTCTGTCAAAAGCCTTAAAGACATGTAATGCCATAACCAGCTTAGGTAAGGAATGGAGAACAGGGAAAGAAGCAAACAAACCTGATAGCCTGGAAAAGAAGAGGCTGACGAGGCAGATGCATGGGAGAATAAACTGTTTGTAGAGATACTGAATGTACTGAAGGATCAGAGATCCAATGTACATACCCAGGTTGAATGCATGCTCAAACAAGACCTGAGAGAACCCTAGGTTTGAGCCTCTGGCAGATCTTTGGGCTCTGCACAAACGGAGGTGTAGACTAAGGCCCAGTTGTAGGTGGCCTGGCTAAGCATTGAAAGAGTACCTAATTCAGAGTCAATCTTCAATGACCAGGAAAGGGTTTTTAGTTTTCTTTTTCTTCTCTTTTTGACTCCAAAAAAGGTCTCTATCAGGTCACTGGTTGACCACTAAAATAACTGAAGATAGACTTCAGTGACCACACATGGCAAAGAATACAGTCTATGCAAAATAATAAATACATACAAACAAATAAATAGTTTGGAAATGTCACTAAACAGATGACCGCAGCCCTCAACAATAACAGCAAGCACTAGGTAGGCTGGAGAATCTGCTTTTCAGAGTTAACACATAAAATTCACAAAGCCCAGTGTTTGGTAAAAATACTAGGCATGCCAAGAAACAGGAAGTACAACCAATTCACAGGAAAAAAAAAAAAAAATCGGCGAAAGCAGTCCCTGAAGAACCAATGACATGGAATTGCTAGGTAAATCGTTTAAATCTACTGTGTTAAACGTGGTCAAAGACCTAAAGGAAAACAGGAGAATGTCTCAAAGAATAGAGAATATCAATAATGACAAAGAAATTATAAAGAAGGCATCAAATAGAAATTAACATCAATCTTTCTCAAACTTTTCCAAAAACTAAAAGGAAGGAATAATTTGTAACTCAATCCATGATGCTATCAGCATCCTGATATTTAGCCAGACAAAGCCATCAGAAAAAAATATTGCATAGAAATATCTATGGAAATCCTCAACAAAATAGTAAAACTCCAATCCAGCAGCATATTAAAAGGACAATATGCCATAACCCTGTGTGCTTTGTCCCACAAGTGCAGCATATATAAAAGTCAATCAGTGTAATGCAACACATTAATAGAATGTAGGGAGAGGGGGATGATCTATCAACTGATGCAGGAAAAAGCGTTTAACAAAAAAAAACACTCAAAAATCAGGAATAAAAGGGAACTTCCTATTGTGTGAGAGTCAAAAATGGCCTCTGTGTATTAGCCCCAAGTTATTTACTTCTTCAAGTAAGCTGAGGCGTATTGTATGGAAAAAAAAAAAAAAAAAACTGGCATGAAACTCAAACTTGTACATGTCCAAATGATTTAAAAATAGCCCAAATAAGCAGATTTTTAGCCACTTAGGACCTGCCTGTTTTACATACCCTGCAAAACTGGACTCAACTTCTGCTAGTCCTAAAAAAAAAAAGATAAATTCGTGTAGTTATAAAGACCCTAAGATGCTGCTGCTTTTAGGGCTCTCTGACCCAGAGACTTATCACCTGGCTGCAGGAGGATATCTCTTCTCTCCCCTGGGAGCTTTCTTGCTCTCTTCTCCTTCTGATGCTACCTGTGACTCTAGCCTCTGGAAGACCTTCTGCTACAGGGACCACCCCCTTGCATGTGACTTTCAATGTGTTGGCCCCATTAAATAGCTTGTTGCGCAATACTGTCATACAGCTCTGAATTTCCTTCACCTCAGTACACTTCCTTAAAATGATAAAGGACAGTTGTGAAAAGCCAACAATTGACATTATACTCGATGGTGAAAGACTGAAAGATTTTGCCATAAAATCAGGAACACGGCAAGGATATCTCTTTTCCCTACTTCTATTCAACACTGTGGTCTTTTTGTTCACCTCTGTGAATGTGAAAACTGAACAATGAAAAAAGAAGGCAGAAGAAGTACTGATGCGTGGAAGTGTGGTGTTGGTGGAGAATATTGAATGTACCATGGATTAACAAAAGAACAAAAAAAACCAGTCTTACAATAAAACAATGAAATGTTCCTTAGGAATGAGGATGGCAAGACTTCATCTTACTTACTTTGGACACATTATCTGCAAAGACCGATCCCTAAGAAAAGAAGTCCTGTTAGGTGAAGTAGAAGCTCACAAAAATAATGGAAACCCTCAAAAAGATGGATTGACGCAATAACCACAACAACGGACTCAAACATACCAACAATCATTAGGATGGCATGGGACCAGGGAAAATTTCTTTCTCTTATATATTGGGTTACTTTGAGTAGAAGCCAACTAAATAGCAACTGCTCTCAACAACAACATTCGGCGCAAGACATCAACAACAGCATAGCTACAGCTTATCTTCATATAAAACAAAAAACACCACCAGTTGCAGTAGAATCAAACTCAACTCACAGTGACCCCTTGGGTGTCGGAGTAGAACTGGGCTCCGTCAGTAGGCTGCACTGTGTGTCTGTACCATAATTTGTTTCCCATTCGTCTGTTGGTGAGCATTTAGGTTGTTTACATCTTTGTGCTGTTGTGAATGGTGCTCCCATGGACATGGTATGCATATGGCTATTCCTGCGACTGCCCTTACTTCTCTTGGGTATATTCCTATGAGTGGGATTGCTGGATCTTATGGTATTTCTACTTCTAGCTTTTTAAGGAAGCACCAGATTGTTTCCCAAAGTGATTGTATCATTTTACATTCTCACCAGCAGTGCATGAAAGTCCAATCTCTCCACAACCTCTCCAACATTTTTATTTTGTGTTTTATGGATTAACCAAACCCATCGTCATCGAGTCGTTTCTGACTCATAGCGACCCTATAGGACAGAGTAGAACTGCCCTGTAGAGTTTCCAAGGAGCGCCTGGTGGATTCAAACTGCCAACCTTTTGGTTAGCAGCTGTAGCAATTAACCACTACACCACCAGGGTTTCAGCTGCTCATAGGTGGATAGATTTACGTCTGGGTTCTCAATTTTGTTATATTGGTCTATGTGTCTGTTGTACCAGTACCAGGCTGTTTTGACTATCATGGTGGTATAATAGGTTCTAACATCAGGTAGTGTGAGGCCTCCCACTTTGTTCTTCTTCTTCAGTAATTCTTTACTTATTTGGGGCTTCTTCCTTTTCCATATGAAGTTTGTGATTTGTTTCTCCAACATGCTAAAAGTTGTCATTGGAATTTGGATTGAGATTGCATTATATCTGTAGATCACTTTGGGAAGAATTGACATTTTCATAGTGTTGAGTCTTCCCGTCTATCAGCATGGTATGTTTTTCCACTTATGTAGGTCTCTTTTGATTTCTTGCAATAGTCTCTTGCAGTTTTCTTTATGTAGGTTTTTTACATCTCTGTTTAAATTTATTCCTAAATACTTTATCTTCTTGGGGGCTTTTATAATGGTATTGATTTGGTGATTTCCTTTTGGAAGTTCTCTCTTTTGGTGTAGAGGAATCTGACTGACTTATGTGTGTTTATCTTATATCCTGATACTTTGCCAAAATCTGCTATTAGCTGTAGTAGTTTTCTTGTGGATTCTTTGGAGTTTTCCATGTATAAGACCATATCATCTGCAAGGATACTTTTACTTCTTCCTTAACAATTTGGATGCACTTTATTTCTTTTTCTTGCCTTATTGATCTGGCTAGGGCCTCCAGTACAATGTTGAATATGAGTGGTGACAAAGGGCATCCATGTCTGGTTCCCCTTCTCAAGGGGAATGCTTTAAGACTCTTCATTTAGGATGATGTTGGTTGTTGGCTTTGTATAAATGGCCTTTATTATGTCCAGGAATTTTCATTGTATTCCCATTTCGCTGAGAGTTTTTATCAAGAATGGGTTTTGGACTTTTTAAAATACCTTTTCTGCATCAGTTGATAAGATCATGTGGTTCTTGTCTTTTGTTTTATTTATGTGATGGATTACATTGATTGTTTTTCTAATGTTGAACCATCCCTGCATACCTGGTATGAATCCCACGTGGTCATGGTGAATTATTTTTTGATATGTTGTTGAATTCTATTGGCGAGAATTTTGTTGGGGATTTTTGCACCTAAGTTCATGAGGGATATAGGTCTGTAATTTTCTTTTTTTGTGGATCTTTACCTGACTTTTCTATTATGGTTATGCTGGCTTCATAGAATGAGTTTGCGAGTATTCCATCCTTTTCTATGCCTGAAATGCCTTTGGTAGTAATGGTGTTAACTCTTCCCTGAAAGTTTGGTGGAATTCTCCAGTGAAGCCGTCTGGGCCAGGGCTTTTTTGCTGTTGTTGGTTTTTATTTTTTTAATTATCTCTTCAATCTCTTCTTTTGTTGTGGGTTTATTTAATTTTTCTACCTCAATTTGTGTTAGTTTAGGTAAGTATTGTGTTCCTAGAAATTTGTCCATTTCTTCTAGATTTTCAAATTTGTTAGAGTACAATTTTTCATAGTATTCTGTTATGATCCCTTTTATTTCCATTGGGTCTGTTGTGATATCACCCATTTCATTTCTTATGTAGGTTATTTGCTTCCTCTCCTGTTTTTTCTTTTGTCAATTTGACCAATGGTTTACTCATTCTGTTGATCTTTTCAAAGAACCATCTTTTAGTATTGTCTACTCTTTCAATTGTTTTCCTATTCTCTATCTCATTCATTTCTCCTCTAACCTTTATTATTTCCTTTCTTCTGGTGCCTGAGGGCTACTTTTGTTTCTCTCTATTTGTTCAAGTTGTAGGGTTAATGTTTTGATTTTGGCACTTTCTTCTTTTTGAATGTGTGCATTTATTGTTATAAATTGACCTCTAAGCACTGCTTTTGCTGTTTCCCAAAGGTTCTGGTGAGACATGTTTTCATTCTCATTTAATTCTATGAATTTATTTTTTCCATCCTTGATTTCTTCTATAATCAAGTAGTTTTTAAGCAAGGTGGTGTTCCGTTTCCATGCATTTGATTTTTTTTCCTTGCTGTTTCTGTTATTGATTTCTAATTTTACGTCATTATAATCAGAAAAGATGCCGTGTAAAATTTCAGTGTTTTGAATTCTGTTAAGGTTTGCTTTGCAGCCCCATATGCAGTTTATTCTGAAGGATGTTCCATGTGAGTTGGAAAAGAATGTATACTTGGCTGCTGCTGAATAGATTTCTGTATATGTCCATGATCTTCTGTATCTTTATTTTCTTTCTACATGTTCTGTCCTTCATTGAACGTGGTGTGTTGAAGTCTACTATTATGATGAATTATCTATTTCTCTTTCCAATACTATTAGGGTTTGTTTTGTGTGGCTTGGAGCCGTCTCATTAGGTGCTTATGTATTTATTATAGTTATGTCCTCCTGGTGTATTGACCCTTTAAACATTAAGCTGTGTCCTTTCTTATCCTTTGTGGTGAATTTTGCTTTAAATCTGTTTTGTCAGAGATTAATATTGCCTCTTCTGCTCTTTTTTTGTGGTTGTTCACTTGATATTTTTTTTCCATCATTTTAGTTTTAGTTTGTTTGTGTCTTTGAGTCTAAGTTGTCTCTGTTAGAGGCAGCATATAGACCAATTGCGTTTTTTTCATCAATTTTGCCACTACTCATCTCTTTATTAGCACATTTAGTCCATTTACATTCAGTGTAATTATTGATTGGTACGAGTTCAGTGCTGTCATTTTGTTGTTGTTGCTTGTTTTTTTGGTGGTGCTGGCGGTTTCTTTGCTCCACTTAATTTTCTGTGCTGTTGAGTGGTTTTTCTTATGTATTCTCTTTTCATATTTTTTCATTATTATTTATTTTGTTTTTGCTAAGTCCTCATGTTTTTCTTTTTATTTTGATGGGTAGGTTTGTTAGCTTCCTTTGTGGTTACCTTAAAATTTACCTTTATTTTTCTAAATTTAAACCAACATTTTATTTCTTAATACTGCCTTTAACTTCCTCTCCATATGTTCTGGTGTGGCACAGGTGTCCAGGTTTTCAGTCACCAAATGTGTGGTGCAGACTCTCACCTACAGTCCCAGACTATCAGGGCTGCATATTGGTGTTTGAAGCAGGAACAGGTATCCGGCTGCTATAGGGGGTATGTGTGGAACAAGGCAGGGGGCTGATGGCTGCCCCTGGATGCCTTGGTGAGAGTGTGTCCCTTTTTCCCTAGAGCATGTGGTGAGGGGTATTGCAGCCGGTCCTTGGGCACACAGTCCTTTTGACTGTAGGGAATGGGAGGCACCGCTTACTCTCAGACCCCTGTTATATGAGTGGCTAGATGGAGTGAGAAAACCCTGGTGGTGTAATGGTTAAGTGCTATGGCTGCTAACCAAAGGGTCGGCAGTTCGAATCCACCAGGCGCTCCTTGGAAACTTTATGGGACAGTTCTACTCTGTCCAAAGGGTCACTATGAGTTGGAATCAACTCAACAGCACTGGGTTTGGTTTTTTTTTTTTTAATTTATTTAGATGGAGTGAATGGTACCACCAGCCCTCAGGCCTCTGGGGTAGGTGGCTGAGGTTCTGTGCTTAAGAGGCAGGGCCACGTCAAATGTCATGAGTCTGCAGCTCCCCCTTGGCTGCTGAAGTTGAAAATGGGCTTCAAGTGTATGCCCTGCTGTTATGATAACGATGGCATGTGATGTTGAATCAGCCCACACAGGTCTAAACCCACTGACCCAGTGCACACAGGTCTAGGCAGGAGTAAAGGATTCTGCAAGTCTGCGGACCCCTCATGCCAGTGGCTCAATGAAGGGGCAGGGCCTCCTGACTCACCCCGAGTTCCTGGCTTAGGGGGAGTGACAGTTGTTGAATACTGCCAGACTGGTTTCAGAGCAGAGCAGGGTGGGGGTAGGTGAGGGAAAGTAACCAGTTCTCCACTGTGAAACTCTGGGAGTAGAATTTATTTTGCCTCCCAGTGCTAGGTTAGATGTTTGCACTTAACTTTTGCACGTCCAGCACTGCTTCCACCTAGCTACAGAGGTGAGTGCAGACTCGCTGCTGCGCAGCCTCACCCAACATGGTGAGGTACATCTCAAACACTACTGCTCACCTCAGCCTGCAGGCATAGGATGACCTAGTCAGCAGGGCACTGGCAACCTTACAACTGGCACTTCTTTGCTGTTTTTGAATTATCCCTCCTTCTTCCTGCCACTCAATCCAACTCTTCAGCTTTGTCTTTTATGATCAGGGCTTCTAGATTGTCATATATAATCAATTCACTTGTTTTTTCAGGTCTTTGTTGTAAGAGGGACAACAGGAAGAGTCTGACTATCCCACCATCTTGGCCACACCTCTTAGTTTCCTATTTCTGCTGTATCAAATTACCACTCATTTAATGGCTTAAACAAAACAAAATTTATTATCTTAGAGTTCTGAAAGTAAGAATTCTGAGATTGTTCTCACTGGGCTAAAATCTAGGTGTTCATAAGGTTCTCTTTCCTCTGGAGGCTCTGTAAAAGAGCTGTTTCCATGCCTTTCCACCTTTTAGAGGCTAACCACATTCCTTCACTCATGATCCACGTCTTGGTCATCTAGTCTGCTATAACAGAAATACCACAAGTGGATGGCTTCAACAAAGAGAAGCTTATTTTCTCACAGTCCAGTAGGCTAGAAGTCCAAATTAAGGATGCCGGCTCCAGGGGAAGGTTTTCTCTCTATATTAGTTCTGAAGGAAGGCCCTTGTGATTCATTGGTCTTCCCT
Organism: Loxodonta africana; assembly: GCF_030014295.1. Taxonomy (NCBI): domain Eukaryota; kingdom Metazoa; phylum Chordata; class Mammalia; order Proboscidea; family Elephantidae; genus Loxodonta; species Loxodonta africana. Next base: position 135,242,684 of record NC_087348.1, read on the forward strand.
TGGTCTGGGAGCATCTCAGCACAGGAACCTCAGGTCCAAAGGACACCCTTTGCTCCCAGCACTGATTTCTTGGTGGTATAATGCTCCCCTATCTCTCTGCTCACCTCTCTCTTTCATATCTCAAAGAGATTGGCTTAAGACACTGTCCAAACTTGTATATCTCATCAGTATAACTGCCACTAATCCATCTCATTTCATCATAGTGATAGGATTTACATCACAGGGAATCACATAAAATGATGGACAATCACACAACACTGGGACTCATGGCCCAGCTAAGCTGACAGACATTTTTGGGGAACAAAATTCAATCCATGACAATCCACTTCCTCTTTTTTCAAAACCAACAATTTTGAGCTGAGTCCTTCTCACACTGCTATCTTTCTGATTCTCTTTTCCTCTTCCCTCTTCCACTTTTAAGGCCCTTGGGATTACAATGAACCCACCTGGATCATTTCCTAGTCTAATCTTTTTAAGGTTTTTACCTTGGGCAGTAACTTAACTTTACTAAGATCCATTTTCATCAAAAGTCAGTGGGAGCTAAAAATAATATTATCTTCATGAATCTGCTTTGATGAAATCATGCAGATAGACTGTTAGGAACGATATAGCTCACTCAGTAATTTCTCAATAAATTTTTTTTTTATAATTTTTATTGTGCTTTAAGTGAAAGTTTACAAATCAAATCAGTCTCTCACACAAAAACTTATATACGCCTTGCTACATACTCCCAATTGCTATCCCCCTAATGAGACAGCCCGCTTTCTCCCTCCACTCTGTCTTTTCGTGTCCATTTTGCCAGCTTCTAACCCCCTCCACCCTCTTATCTCCCATCCAGGCAGGAGATGCCAACATAGTCTCAAGTGTCCAAGAAGCTCACTCCTCACTAGCGTCCCTCTCCAATCTATTCTCCAGTCCAATCCATGTCTGAAGAGTTGGTTTCAGGAAAGGTTCCTGTCCTGGGCCTACAGAAGGTCTGGGGGCCATGACCACCAGGGTCCTTTTAATCTCAGTCAGACCATTAAGTCTGGTCTTTCTATGAGAATTTGGGGTCTGCATCCCACTGCTCTCCTGCTCCCTTAGGGGTTCTCTGTTGTGTTCCCTGTCAGGGCAGTCATTGGTTGTAGCCGAGCAACATCTAGTTCTTCTGGTCTCCGGATGATGTAGTCACTGGTTCATGTGGCCCTTTCTGTCTCTTGGGCTCGTAATCACCTTGTGTCCTTGGTGTTCTTCATTCTCCTTAGATTCAGGTGGGTCGAGACCAATTGATGCATCTTAGATGGCTGCTTGCTAGCGTTCAAGACCCCAGACGCCACTCTTCAAAGTGGGATGCAGAATGATTTCTTAATAGATTTTATTATGCCAATTGACTTAGATGTCCCCTGAAACCATGGTCTGCAAACCCCTGCCCCTGCTACGCTGGCCTTTGAAGCATTCAGTTTATTCAGGAAACAGCCTTTGGTTTAGTCCAATCGTGCTGACCTCCCCGGTATTGTGTGCTGTCTTTCCCTTCACCTAAAATAGTTCTTATCTACTATCTAAACCCCTTTCCCGCCCTCCCTCCCTCCCCCTCTCATAATGACAAAAGAATGTTTTCTTCTCAGTTTAAACTATTTCTCAAGTTCTTGTAATAGCGGTCTTATACAATATTTGTCCTTTTGCAACTGACTAATTTCACTCAGCATAATGCCTTCCAGGTTCCTCCATGTTATGAAATGTTTCACAGATTCCTCGCTGTTCTTTAACGATGCATAGTATTCTATTGTGTGAATATACCATAATTTATTTATGCATTCATCCGTTGACGACACCTTGGTTGCTTCCATGTTTTTGCTATTGTAAACAGTGCTGCATAAACATGGGTGTGCATGTATCTGTTTCTGTAAAGGTTCTTATTTCTCTGGGATATATTCCAAGGAGTTGGATTGCTGGATCCTATGGTAGTTCTATTTCTAGATTTTTAAGGAAGACCCAAATTGATTTCCAAAGTGCTTGTACCATTTTACATTCCCACCAGCAGTGTATAAGTGTTGCAATCTCTCCACAGCCTCTCCAACATTTACTATTTTGTGTTTTTTGGATTAACGCCAGCCTTGTTGGAATGAGATGAAGTCTCATTGTAGTTTTGATCTGCATTTCTTTAATGACTGATAATCGTGAACATTTCCTCATGTATCTGTTAGCTACCTGAATGTCTTCTTAAGTGAAGTGTCTATTTATATCTTTTGCCCATTTTTAAATTGGGTTATTTGTCTTTTTGCAGTTGAGTTTTTGCAGTATCATGTAGATTTTAGAGATCAGGCGCTGATCGGAAGTGTCACAGTTGAAAACTTTTTCCCAGTCTGTAGGTAGTCTTTTTAGTCTTTTGGTGAAGTCTTTGGATGAGCATAGGTGTTTGATTTTTAGGAGCTCCCAGTTATCTAGTTTTTGTTTTGCATTTTTAATAATGTTTTCTATACTATTTATGCCATGTATTAGGGCTCCGAACAGTGTCCCTATTTTTTCTTCCATGATCTTTACATTTTTAGATTTTATATTTAGGTGTTTGATACATTTTGAGCTCATTTTTTTGCATGGAGTTAGGTATGGGTCTTGTTTCGCTTTTTACAGATGGATATCCAGTTATGCCAGCACCATTTGTTAAAAAGACTGTCTTCTCCCCATTTAACTGTTTTGGGGCCTTTGTCAAAACTTAACTGCTCATATGTGGATGGATTTATATCTGGATTCTCAATTCTGTTCCACTGGTCTATGAATCTGTTGTTGTACCAGTACCAGGCTGTTTTGACTACTGTGGTGGTATAATAGGTTCTAAAATCAGGGAAAGTAAGGCCTCCCACTTTGTTTTTCTTTTTCAGTAATACTTTATTTATCCGGGGCTTCTTTCCCTTCCATATGAAGTTGATCATTTGCTTCTCCATCTCATCAAAGAATGCGGTTGGGATTTGGATCGGAATTGCATTAAATGTATAGACCCCTTTTGGTAGAATAGACATTTTTATAATGTTAAGTCTTCCTATCCATGAGCAAGGTATGTTTTTCCACTTATGTAAGTCTCTTTTGGTTTCTTGCAGAAGTGTTTTGCAGTTTTCTTTGTATAAGTCTTTTACATCTTTGGTAAGATTTATTCCTAATTATTTTATCTTCTTGGGGGCTGCTGTAAATGGCATTGATTTGGTGATTTCCTCTTCAATGTTCTTTTTGTTGGTGTAGAGGAATCCAACTGATTTTTGTATGCTTATCTTGTATCCTGATACTCTGCTGAACTTTTCTGTTAGCTTCAGTAGTTTTCTGAAGGATTCCTTAGGGTTTTCTGTGTATAAGATCATGTCACCTGCAAATGGAGATACTTTTACTTCTTCCTTGCCAATCTGGATGCCCTTTATTCCTTTATCTAGCCTAATTTCTCTGGCTAGGACCCCCAACACAATGTTGAGTAAGAGCGGTGATAAAGGGCATCCTTGTCTGGTTCCCAGTCTCAGTGGGAATGCTTTCAGACTCTGTCCATTTAGGGTGATGTTTGCTGTTGGCTTTATATAAATGCCCTTTATTATGTTGAGAAATTTTCCTTCTATTCCTGTTTTGCTCGAGTTTTTATCATGAATAAGTGTTGGACTTTGTCAAATGCCTTTTCTGCATCAATTGATAAAATCATTGGATTCTTGTCTTTTGTTTTATTTATGTCATGGATTACATTAATTGTTTTTCTAATGTTGAACTATCCCTGCACACCTGGTATGAATCCCACTTGGTCATGGTGAATTTTTTTTTTTTTTGATATGTTGTTGAATTCTGTTGGCGAGAATTTTGTTGAGGATTTTTGCATATAAGTTCATGAGGGATATAGGTCTGTAATTTTCTTTTCTTGTGGTGTCTTTACCTGGTTTTGGTATGAGGGATATGGTAGCTTCATAGAATGAGTTTGGTAGTATTCTGTCCTTTTCTATGCTTTGAAGTACCTTTAGTAGTAGTGGTGTTAACTCTTCTCTGAAAGTTTGGTAGAACTCTGCAGTGAAGCTGTCCGGGCCAGGGCTTTTTTGGGGCGGGGCGGGGGGGGGGGGAAGTTGATTGCCTTTTCCAACTCTTCTTTTATTATGGTTCTATTTAGTTGTTCTACCTCTTTTTGTGTTACTTTAGGTAGGCACTGTGTTTCTAGGAATTCACCCATTTCTTCTAGGTTTTCAAATTTGTTAGAGTACAATTTTTCCCAGAAATCTGATATGATTCTTTTAATTTCTGTTGGGTCTGTTGTAATATCTCCCATCTCATTTCTTATTCCGGTTATTTGGTTCCTCTCCTGTTTTTCTTTTGTCTGTTTGGCTAGTGGTTTATCAATTTTGTTAATTTTTTCAAAAAAAAACCCAGCTTTTGGTCTTGTTAATTCTTTTGATTGTTTTTTTGTTTTCTATTTCTTTTAGTTCAGCTCTAATTTTTAGTATTTGTTTTTTTTTCTGGTGCTTGTGAGTTTCTTTTGTTGCTCTCTTTCTATTTGTTCAAGTTGTGGGGATAATTCTTTGATTTTGGCCCTTTCTTCTTTTTGTATGTGTGCATTTATTGATATAAATTGACCTCTGAGCATTGCTTTCACTGTGTCTCAGCGTTTTTACAGGAAGTGTTTTCATTCTCATTGGATTTTCTTTATTCCATCCTTAATGCCTTCTAGAATCCAGTCTTTTGTTTTGTTCAGTTTCCAACTGTCTGATTTCTTTTCCCTGCTTTTCCTGTTACTGATTTCCACCTTTATGCCCTTATGGTCAGAGAAGATGCTTTGTAATATTTGAATGTTTTGGATTCTGCTAAGGCTTGCTTTATGACCTAATATGTGGTCTATTCTAGAGAATGTTCCATGTGTACTAGAAAAGAAAGTATACTTGGCTGCTGTCAGGCGGAGTGTTCTCTATATGTCTATGAGGTCAAGTTGATTGATTGTGGCATTTAGGTCTTCCGTGTCTTTATTGAGCTTCTTTCTGGATGTCCTGTCCTTCACCAAAAGCGGTATGTTGAAATCCCCTACTATTATTGTTTTGTCAGAAATTAATAACTCAATAAATATTAACTGTCCTGATTTTTGTTGTTGATATTAATGTTATTATTTTCTCTTTTAATTAATTTATTCAGGGTTAACAGAATTTGACATATATTTCTACTTACATCTTCTCTTTTCTCATATTATTGACTATATCCATAGGTATATGCCTATTTGAAAATAAAATTCAAATATCCCTTCATAGATTGGTTTGACAATCCTAGTATAATTATATAATTGTGTGGTTTGTCTATCTAACCACATTGCACATGCAAACAGGATGTGCCTTAAACTACCAGACAACTAGGAATGAGGCGTGTACAACCACTGGCATCAACCATTCCATAAGTGCTATGGCCATCTGTAGTCAAGACATTTACACAATATTGGCAAAGTGAAAGCCATTATTATTATTTATGGAAAGCAAACAGTAAACAGTAAAACAAATTCTCAAAGCAGATCTGCTTATTCTTCTCCAAACTACTCACATTCTGTGTAATATCACTGTACTGGCACATTGTGTTTCTGGTCATATGTTGTCTTCATGTCACCACTGCCTCTGGCTACCACTATGCTACCCGGGACACCTGCATGGCTTCCGAGGCTTCTGCTCTGCCCCTGGGCCTCGCTGGGCCTTGCTTCACTAATGGAAAAACCCCTGCACAGGATCTCGTGAGCCTCTGCCACTGGGCCCTTCTTGACCTATGCTGCTGCCTCCTACCATGCTACCCAGGCCAGAGTGGTTCTCTGTCTTGCTGCCATGATACCAAGGCCTACCCTGCATGAGGGAATGTATTGTTCCCACCACGATGCCCAAAGGGGGAAGGAAGCAAATTACACCAGACACACTCAGGTCTCTGTCCTGCATGTACAAGTGTTGCAGTACTTTAGTAGGAGGCACACCCCTGCACAAAGACACTCAGTTCTCTCTCTATGGACCAGCAAGCCCACCATCCCTGTCTTCACTGTTACAACTCTCTCTTCTTGATATAGGGAGTTCTCAGTGCAGGGACCCTGGGACCAAAGGATGCACTCCACTCTACACTCTTTTTGATAGTAGTGAGGGGCCCCAGAACCTCTGTGGATTTGGCCCTTATATAAGCCTAACAGAATAGAAACAGCGACCAATCTCCTAGTTGGACCACAAAGGGCACAATCCCATTAAGTGAATTTTCAATCCACTAGTTTTGTAGTAAATATACTAATACCTTGCAAAATTTTGGCCCAGACAATCATTTTGTGAAATTACAAGACCAGGGCTAGAAAAGCCATATAAAAGTGATTCATTGCACTGCAATAATTCAGCCCATTTTCTTAACCCTTAACCAGTTCATAAGCAGAGCTGTAACAAATCAATCAGTTAATGCTTATTATAGTTTGATCATATAGCACAACATCATATAACCTCCCATATTGGAGCTCCTGAGTGGTGTTAACAGTTATACTGTATAATCTCCTGGAGTGGAGTCCCTGGGTGGTACAGTTAACATGTTCAGATGCTAACTGAGAAGATGGAGGTTCAAGTCCACCCAAAGGCACCTTGGAAGAAAGGCCTGGTGATCTACTTCTGAAAAATCACCCATTAAAAACTCTATAGAGCATAGTTCCACTCTGACACACACAGGGTTGCCATGAGTCAGAGGTAACTCAATGGTAAATGAGTTTTACTGTTGCAAGATAAAGACATTAAAAAAAAAAAAATTCTCTCATTACTATACATCAGTCCATAAGTCAACATATCCTGCTAAAGCAGAGAAGAAAGGAGATAATGAAATTACACTTATTTGATAGATCTGGTGATTTATATTTATTCCATACCCAAAACCAAAACCAAACCCATTGTCATCAAGTCTGTTTCAACTCATAGCGACCCAGTAGGACAGAGTAGAACTGCCCCATGGAGTTTCCAAGGAGCTTCTGGTGAATTTGAACTGTTGGCGTTTTGGTCAGCAGCTGAGCTCTTAATGACTGCACTACCAGGGATCCTTATTCTATACAGTAGCCCCTAAAAATAATCCTATGGAAGAGGCATTATGATGCCCCTTTTACAGATGATTAAACTCAGGCTCAGAGAGGTTATATAACAGGCCCAAAATATATAGCTAGAAAGTTTCAAGACTGGAAAAGTTCAATTCAGTCATGGCCTTTTGTTGGGTAAGACATGTCTAAAAGTACACTCTATTCCCCACATCATTACCAGCTCTTTCTTGACACATTAGTTATTGTGAGTTTAGATTAACAGGATTGTGGACTAAGTGTATTTTCCAGGCATGAGTTAAGTGCTTTATGCATCGTAACTCATTTAGTACTAATAATATTATAAGGCAAGCATCATATTCAAAATAATTGCATCCTGACTTTAGCATGTTGATAAAACAGGCCATTTTCTTCAGAGATCAAATATCCTGAGATTTTAAAATAATCCTGTATGGAGGTGATAAATGAGGAGAGTATGTGGTCATCTGTATTCTTCCGAATGCTTTCCTAAGAGCATGTCTGCAGCCTGAAGCTCAGGAATCCCTAAGGCTTTAGCCAGGTGCCTTGTATTTTATACCGGCAACAGAGGCAGTGGTGGGGATCCGAACGGTGATCTGGGAACCAGAGGCTTAGAGTATTCCGCACCTCCTGCACGGTGGCTCCTCTGATGCAGGTTAGTGCCACGACTCCTAGACTGAGTGCTTACAACAGGGGATGGTGTGTGCTAATGCTTTCATTGTGGCCCACTTAATTTCTGTAATTTAAAAAACTATATCACAATCATACTATTTGGAAAGCACAGAAATTAAAGCACCTGCATTGCACTTGATAACATCATAACTATTCCTTTTATATTCTTCCATACACATTTCTTACAATTTGAAAAATATTGTTTATACGATTAGCATGATATCTAAGATTGTTCCAGCTGTTATATTGTGTTCCATAGGAAATTTATTAGTTCTATAATAGTTCAGGATGCACTTTGTGAAAAACCTTGCAAAATAAGCCCTTTGTGTTTACAGGGTCTCCTCCCATCCCTTCTCTTTTAGTCATATTTTAGAATGATATCCACAACATATGGCAATGCTTCAAGGGACAAGACTAGCTCTCTGGCTCTCACTCCATATTGCCAAATTGGCTAATAAAGGATTTTCACTTTTACCCTGAGATTAATCTTCATTGCATTCCTACCGGTAATGCATATCATAAAGAAACATTGAGTGTATAACGTTTGAATGCATAGAAATTATAAAAATTTGGTTTAAACTATGTATTAATTTCCAGTGAGAAAGAACATCCTTTCATACTTATATTGCACTAATATATTTTTATCAAATTGTAATTATGAAAATAATATTACAGGTATTTCCCAGTGTAAGACAGGGTTCCATTCTGAAGACTCTGTCATAAGTCAGCTCTGATATAAGTAGAAGATCTAATTTTTTTTTAAAAAATTCATTATTTTTGTCTCCTATTAACAATATCTTTATAAATCCAATCTTTATTTGTCTTTGGGATTGGTAAGAGAATGATAACATCAACAAATTACGTGCTACAACGTTATATGTAGTACATATTACTAATAATAAGATGTACAAAGATAAAAAAAAGGATAGTCATAGGGCAGTTCGTTGTAACTCAAACATGTCTTAAGTCGGGGACGATCTGTACTAAGCTTCTCAGGAAAGTTGAGTCTTAGTTAACACTCTGACTCTGAGGTAAATGGATGCATATATCTGATTCTATTAAATTCTCTATTCATGAATTTCTCTTTGTGAAAAAGTTTGTGTAGAGATAAAATTTATGTTTGATAACATACTAAATATAAATAATTTAATTAAACATTCTACATGCACTATCTTTTTTCATTTTTACAAAGTAAGACAGTTACCCATTTTAAATACACTAACCTGAGACACACCGTTTATAAGAGAGCTGCCTAACTTCACAGAACTCACAGTTGCTCCAGTGAGCTCCAGCAGATTTTCCAGACTGAGATGCACTAGGAAGAAAAGGCGAGCGATCTACTTCTGAAAAGTCAGCCAAAGTGAACCCGATGGATGGCAATAGTCCGATCAACACCCGATTATGGGAATGGCGCAGGACTGGGCAGCATTTTGCCCGAGGTAGCCGTGTGTTAGGTGACTTAATGGCATCTAACAACAACGATGTGTTTGAGGGTCCATTCTTTATTTATGTTGTTTGCTTTATTCAAAAAGTTTTGTCATTATTAAGATAATAATTGGAACAAAAAACTGGCTGGCAAGCCCAAAATAACTGGGGAGTTTACTTTCATGACCAGGATTTTGGACCCATGCTTCATACTTTTGAGACCAGGGAAAAATTAATTAATCTAACCCTCCAGTCTTTCATTTGCAAATCTGAAACAGTAACAGTTTACCTCATTTAATTGTTGTGACATTGCATGAGGCAATGCACATCAAGGGTTAACATAGTACTTGGGACATTGTTTGCTACAGTTATAAAAATCCTTGTTATGTCTGAGTTACTCCATCTATAACATGCAGATGTGAAATAAGAGTCATTTTGGCTTGGAATTGTTTTGGACTGAACTGAAGAAATGAACATACTAGTGCCAGGCCAGAATATTGGAAAGATGGGTATGTAACATAGAGTGTACCTTTGAGAAAGGGGAAGCTTTGCGAATTCTGGGAACACCACATTGAGGTAGAGAGAAAAATGTGACAATGGACCTAAAAGTACTCTGAGCTCTCTGCAATTACCCACTTTATACAACTAGAAAATAAATGGGAACACGTTTTTATCCTGTTTTAAATTGTACAGAAATATTATAGACAACTAGAAATTTATCTGACCTGCATATCCCTCTTCTACTTTGGTAGTGTGGAATTACACAGAATTGAACTCACTTGGGAACAACTGCCTTTTTGATGTGAAATACAGATAATATTTTTTCTTTTTACCTGCTATTTTTAAAAAATTTTGATTGAATTTTGAGACATTATTGAATTTGTGACAAGTTTCTTGATATCTATTACAATTCTTAAACACATTGAATATTAAAGGCATGAGAACACATTGCAAAATTAATAATCAAATAACCTAATAGCCTTGGAATAATTAAATTTACCATGGTCATGAGTGTTTCCTCTATGTTTAAAATAAATTCGTAGAAGGTAGACAGACAGAGGACAGACAGAAAAATCTAAAGGAACACAGAAAACATGTCACTTATGCTGAAAAATGAAGACTGATACGTAATGATATTTTTGTTCTTTGATGTGAAATAAGTAACATTACATTACATGTGAGTTATGGGAAAATACTAGTTTTAAACTTTCAAAATATTTTGGTAGGAAACATCTATGGATGACCAATAACAATATAATAATGATAATAATCAATAACTTTATAGAGCTATCTTCTTGTCCATGCATTCTCCAATGTACTTACATACATTTTATTTTGTAGTTATCAAATAATCCCATAGTAAAATTTTGCACATAATGAAACTGAGGTTTAAGCATATTGCTCAGATTTATCCAACCACTAAACAGTGGCATAGGTATTCAAACTCTAGAAACCTGGCCATTAAATATGAACTTTTACGTTTAGACAACCTTCAGATGAATGCAGCTACCAGTTTAAATGTTTATTATTAGATCAGTCATGTAACTTTTCTGAACTTCGTAATTCATGCCGACTAAATGTGAAATATACATTTATTTCACATTATATGAGCTGTTTGTCCAGTGAATAGAATGCCTGATATGATAACATTTTCAAATACTCTTAGTTTAAAATAATTGCATCTTAAATTTAAATCTACAGAAGACGTTCAAAATCATATTAATTGAATCTTGGCATCTGAGAAACATTGGAAAGCTGCCCTTAAGCTCAGGGCCTTAGCAGGTGGTTATCAAATCGCCAAAGCAGAGAATGAGCCCCAATGGAAACAAATGAAACCAGTGCTCCAGTGCAGCTGTCTACCACAGTCTGCGAATTTTCCCAGTCTAGAAACAAGGAGAGTGGCTCATAGGAAAGTAAGTGACCTTCCCCAAATCTCACACGTATTTGTGAACAAAATATGGACAGGTCTTTAGAGTTCTGACTCCTAGTCTTCATGTATTTAAGCAACTCGTAACTCGTATGTCTATACCCAGTGTGCCCTGACCCAGGGCCGGCTTAAGTGAATGAACTTTGCATGTCAGGACCTCCAGTTCAGCGGCAGCCAGAGACACAGACCTGTCCATCCACCCAATGCAGTGAGAAACGCTAACAAAGAAAATAGATTAGGAAAGGAAAATGTTTCCTTAAAAATAGAAAGTCATGTGAATTTAAAAAGTAATAGGAAAACACAACTTACCTGAAACTAATAGGAAAGTGAATACATTATTTAAAAAAAAAAAATCTACAGACACAGACTACTTTACACCTATGTTTAATGGCCTTTAAGGGCACTGATTATCCCCATTTTGTTTAAAAAAAAAAATCAGAGACTACAAATTAAAAGATGAACTATAGCAATACATTTTGTGAGTTTAATATGTTTAATATTCATGCATGCAAAGACAGTACAATGTAATATTAAATCAACAATGAACATAGATTCAAACAACTTATATACCAAAAACAAGTTGTTTGATCCAAATAACATTGAAATTGTTTAAAATGGTAGCCTATTAATGAAATGCAGAACATTAATATTAAATTATTAATATCATATAAGTATCCCAAATATATGTAATATAAAATGCAAAACTTCTGTCCAAAATAACAAAAATGTCAAATATATAAAATCAACTGGAGAAGATATTCACAATGCATATAAATAACAAGTTATAAAGATATGTAAATTATATATACAATTATATATATAAATTACAAAATACAAGGGAAATTCTTTAAATTATTAAGAAAAAGCCAAACTAGAAACCATGAATAAGAGATATTCACAGTTTGCAGAAGAAATCCAAGAGGTCGATGAATAGATTAAAAGAGTTTCTGCCATGTAACTTAAGTGACATGCAATTTAAATTTATTTTCACACTTATATGATTGCTGTTAATTATCGCATCTAACAGTAAAATATGTGGAGGAATTATCACGCAAATTGACAGTTGACTGGAGTGTAAAAGGTGGAGATGCAATTATCTTAAGTCCAAAATATTCTAGTAAAACATTTACTTATATTAACAAAAGATTGGAAAGAAGCTAAGTATTCTTAAATAAACATTATATGCATATACATGTATATTTATATACATAAATTGCATATATATGATGTAATAAAAATTGGCAGTAGTTAATATATTAAACTGAATATATATATATTTCACTCAAAATATATATATTTGAGGGAACAAAGCATAAAAGAATGATATGCTCACTATTATAGCATATTTATATCAATTTTGAAAAATGGAACATCTACATATTTTAATAATATGAAAGTCATTGTTGGTATATACTAAGAATCAAAAAATTTTAATATGTATTAAAGGTCTGAAGATCATAGACCATTCACAAAATTTGCAATGTTTTCCAAATAAGTTACAGAAAAACTAAAAAAGGATTTACTACACCACAGATTATGAATGAAGTCCAAACATAATACTGTTGGTAATCCTGATTTCACAGCTCTCTTTGACAATTTGAATTTGTGAGCAAAAGACACCACCTACCTAAGTATAACAGGTGAATCCATTTACATGTGCATCCATTTCTACCACCAAAAATACTTAGACGTAAAAGAAATGGAAGTTATAGATTCTAGTGAAAAGAGGAGCTATTCTGAAAGTGAATGAGTACCTGTATATTTTACCTGTGGGAGATGTTGGACCTCAGGTTCATTATATGAGACTATCATTTGGATAAGTCGTAATTAATGGATTAGTTTTTGTCTTCTACTTTTAAAAGTATAAGATTATTGATGTCCAAATTTACATGAAAATTGCATGCAATACGAATTATGTTCATTTCTGAAATTATTAACTTTTTTTTTAATGGATAAAACCAAAACACCTGTGCTGTCAAGTCAATTCTGACCCTATAGGACAGAGTAGACCTGCCCCATTGAGTTTCCAAGGAGTGGGTGGTGAGTTTGAACTGCCAACCTTTTGGTTAGCTGCGGAAAGCTTAACCACTGTGCCACCAGGGCTCCCTTAGAATGGATATATAAATTAAAACCAGCAGCATTGTTTAAGAACATAATACATAAAAGTTTAAACATTGAGGGGGTTCTAAACTTAGCGAGATGTAGGCACCATGATCTGGAATGCAAGTCATGATAATATAAATGATGTGGTGATGGGTACAGTAGTATCTGTGGTGGCTGAAAGCCTAGTATGTTTACAGCACAGGCTGCATGTAAGTGTGGAATAGAGAATTTTTGCTTTTGTTTTTTCCCCATCAAACTTAGTTTTATTGGTTGTAATTTTTTTTTGAAACTTTTGAAATTTTAATTTGTCTTGATATTGAAGAAAATCATGTGAGAATACATTAAGCAAATATCTAAAACACATGCAAAAGTAATAACTATAGGCATATCACCTCAATACCTACTAAAGTGCATAAATCTGAATTTCCTTCAATATAGAAATACCAAAAGGGTAAAGAACTCGGATTGCATAAGTAATATTTCTTAACACCATGAGTAAATTACGTGTGGCATACTGACAAATTATTAAAAAACAACAGAGGTGTAATTTGTACTACTGTATATGTATGTGGAAGGTAAAAAAGGGAAAAAGGGAGGGGAAAAAGGCAAGGCAAAAGGACAAAAAGGCAAAAAGCTAAGGGAAACAGAAAAAGGGTAAAGTGGCAAAAAGTCAAAAGACAAGGCAAAAGGGTAAAATGTAACAAAAAGGGAAAAGGGAAAAATGCAAGACAAAAAGGAAAAAAAGGCAAGGCAATACGGTAAAAGGCAAAAAGAGAAGTCAAACCGGTACACAGGCAAAAAGGCAAATCATAAAGGCAAAAAGGCAATGAAAAAGGCAAGGTAAAATGGGGAAAAGTGAAGGCAAAAAGGCAAGACAAAAGGCAAAAAGATGTATGTGTTATCTAATTTTGTGTGAATAAAAAATAATGTATAGTAACAGCAGAGATGGATAGTAGTATGCTATGGCAAAAATCTTGTTTGTAAGTAAAAGATTAAAGTGGTAATTAGCCCTCCAAGTCTGAGATTTCCCAAGTCATTTGATCAAGTTTTCATAAAGATATGTACAAGCTTCCTTTTAAACAAATCTCACTTCTGCATCATTCTTACATCTTTCAGGCACCAGTAGAGCCATGGTCAATGCAAACGGCACCACAGGAATCAACTTCATTCTTTTAGGGCTCTTTAACCACACACAGATCCACCTATTCCTGTTTGCCATGGTGCTTATGATCTTCATCACCTCACTGATGGGCAACACCCTTATGATCATTCTCATTCATGTGGACCCTCAACTCCACATGTCCATGTACTTCCTGCTTAGCCAGCTTTCTTTCATGGACACGATGCTGGTCTCCACCATCGTTCCCAAAATGGCAGCCAACTACCTGATGGACACTAGGTCTATCTCTCCCATTGGCTATGGAGTCCAGATCTTTCTGCTTCTCACTCTGGGAGGGAGTGAATTCTTCCTCTTAACGGCCATGTCCTATGACCACTATGTGGCCATATGTCACCCACTGCGCTACCCCATTCTCATGAGTCAGAAGCTCTGTTTACTCATGACATCAGGTTCCTGGCTCCTGGGAGGGATCGATGGCCTGATGCAGGCTGGTGCCACTTTGAGTTTCCCTTACTGTCACTCACGGGAAATCAATCACTTTTTTTGTGAAGCACCATCACTGGTAGCCTTGCCTGTGCTGACACCACAATTTTTGAGTTTTTCATGTATGTCTGCTGCATTCTGATGCTTTTGATCTCTTTGTCTCTAATTTTGGCCTCATACAGCCTTATCCTGGCTGCAGTGCTCCGCATGCAGTCAGCTGGAGCGCAGAAAAAAGCCTTTAAGACCTGCTCCTCTCACCTGGTGGTTGTGGGACTCTTCTACGGCACCATCATGTTCATCTACATGAGGCCCAAATCTAACGGTTCAGAGGACCATGATAAGGTGGTCTCAGCTTTTTATACCATCTTCACACCTGTCTTGAACCCCCTTATATACAGTGTGAGAAACAAAGAAGTCAAGGGGGCCTTGAGGAGGTGGCTGGAAAAACATTTTATGTGATATTAATCCTGAGCATAATTTGCCAAAATGGCAGCAACCAAACTTGATACAGGTTACGTTTCTAAAATATTGTTTTGTTATTTTGTTCATCCCATTTAAATTCTTCTTTTGTGTTGTATCAAGTTATTTTGCTCTTGCTTTGCCAATCTGGCTGCATTGTTCCTATATGATTATTTTTATATATGGTAAATTAATTAAAAATTATATTTGTCCTCCTGTCATAACTTGCAGTGGTGTTTTTGCTCTGAAATTAGGGCTCTGGCAATAAGTATGAGTGATTGAGTTTCTAAACAGCATATGATATGTGTATAATTTGTATTTTTTGATAAATAATGGAAATCATTAATTTTGATGGGGATAATACCTTTTGAAAACAAAACATATATCCTAAATCACATAATATAGATAAAGTAAATTCAAATGAAATAAGGACCCAATGTGACCATCAAACATAAAATACGTAAGAAAATATCAAGAAATATTTGCAAAATGTTGCTGTGGGAAGATTTGTTAAAGAAACTTCCAGACAGAATATAAAAATGCTAATTGGCTTTTCATGACCTTTGTTAAAATGTAAGAGTAGAGAGATGAGCTGAAGAAAAAAATATATTGTGTACAAAGGAGTCAGTACACAGTGGATTCAAAAATAAAACTTTCAGCGAAGAAGTCTCTAATTAAGAAAGGGCCTCAGGCCAAAGGTCCAACACAAGTTGTGACTCTAAAATCATTTATTAAGGCTTCAGGACGAGTTAAGACACAGTGCCTTAAATAAACATCCAAAGAGACAAAAGACCTTCTATAAATCTTGAGAGTCTTGTAGATTCTCTTTAGTTAAAAATAAATAGGACTACTAAAATGTTTCAGGGCACTGTAGTGCAGCAGAGTCACAGGAAGCCCAAGGTTGGTAGTCGTGGGTTTTGTCTAATGGAGTAAATTCCAGTAAGATTCATGGAAAACTCGCAATGTTTGCAAGCATGTTTTTCTGACAGAAATATCACTAGTTTGGTCTAAGGAGTAAGCTGATTGAGGTGACTACTCAGTTTTCTCATGGTAGAGCAAGGCTGACTCAGAAAGCAGAGGCAAAAATCATGTAGAATAATTCCCAGAGAATCACACTGAATCTTAATTAAGGAGCTGGCAACAACTTCTACCAGAATTGCAGAATTGCAAGTGACTGTATGCCGCCCCATTCCCTGTTCTAAGAAGTGTCTGAAGAGTAATTGTGTTGGTGCAATTATAGAATCCCCATGCTGTGACAAAGAGAGAAACCAAGACTTCTACTGCACACCCCCAGCTGAGAGCCCAGCCAAATTCAAAGCCAATTTTTCAGTCATTGGTGGCGCATCATGCAAGTGTATCTTTCAGCTCCCAGTTGAGCCACTTCCACTGATGTTGCATGGAGTAGAGATGAGCTGTCCCTGATGAAACCTGCTGAAATTGCAAATTCATTTGCAAAATAAACAATTGTTGTTTTAAACTGCTGTGCTTTGTGGATACACACACACACACACACACACACACACACACTGGAATAGTGCTCAGGTGAATATATGTGTTACCTAAAACCCATAATAAAGATATCAACTACATTTGAATAAAAGGGGTTATAATTCTCTTTCCCTACTTCATATAATCTGGAACCATTGTTCTGAAAATAATATTATTATCTGCTTAGAATTATTTTATATTACAGAGAAGTCTTACCACTTTGGCTTTGATTAAAGTTTTAAGATGTTCTAGAAGTGAAAAATCAAAAACAATGTGGTTGAGGAAAAACCACTTAGATTTTTCTGTGAGAAGGCCAGGCGTTGCCGTCTGGGATCAGTCAACTAAGAACAAGTACCTTGGGTAAGTTAGCTTCTCTGATATACAGCTATTCTGTCTATAAAAACAGCATTCCTAAAATTAAAAAAATATATATATAATCAAGATTAAATTTAAGTTAGTAATGTGAAAATAACATGACAGAGACTTCAGTGCCTGGAAACATGGCAGATGAGGTATCATAACCAACACACAGAGCTAGTTGAATAGATAGACAGACTTGGAAAGAGATTATAGGTATGTGGATCTAAGTTTTTCTTTCATGCATTAAAGAACTGCATATATATACCACAGACACACACATACACAAATAAAAACAGTAATTAGAAAAATAAGGCAGAAGAAGTAGCTTCTTTACCAGAATATTAGTCAAAGGAAATAAAAAAACAATGCTGTATCAACTTTCATGGCTCTGTGTTTCATGGACAACAGGAGATAAACTACAAGGCCCCTAAAGGTGAGGATTCAGAAGAACTCTGAATAAACCAGGGAATGTAAGGGACAGCACAATTCTGTCTGAGTTAGCTAGAAATTAACCTCCCAGCTCCTCAAGTAGGTCCAGGAAATCTGCAGAAAATTCTTTCTCAGTGAATGGCACCAAGTAGAGTGGCTGAGAACTCAGTCAAGAACTTGTAGGTCACGTAAAAAGCCCATAATGGTCTGCTGGAGAGAGAGGTCCCGTGGAGCAGCATTGCGGCACTAGACATGGGAGTGAAGAAGTATTCTTGGACATCCAGCCCAATAGGCTTTCAGATGACTCCAGCCAGTATCTGCTTGCAACTTCAAAATAGACATTCCAGCAGAGAACCAACCCACTCAACCCAGAATCCTGGGGAGATAATAACTTATTGTTTTAAACCGCCAAGTTTCGTAGTGGTTTGTTAGACAGCAATAGCTGTGAAGATATGAGTTAAAATATATAATACCTTTTATTGTTTGAGTAGATGAAGTTGTAATAAAATTAGTTTTTGATTAATTAAGTGTATGGTACATTGTCCTAGATTATCACTAAACATAAAGAAGTGAAGTGCATATTGTCTTAAATGATACAAAGAAATTGTGAAATGCAAAAAATAATCAATCCAAAGAAGACAAGAATGAGATGAAGGGGGGACACAGAGAAGATAAGTAACTAAAAATCACTACATTGAATATTATAAAGTTTTTTTTTAATTTAAAATAAAAACACTAATTAGCTGAAAAACATAAGTTTTTCAGCAAACATAAATAGACCAAATGTTCCAAGCAAAGAATCTAGACTGGAGAAAACCTTTTAGTATTTTAAATTGTTGTTGTTAGGTTCCTTCATGTCGGTTCCTGCTCAGAGCGACCCTATGTGCATCATGATGAAACACTGCCCCATTTCGCCCCAACCTATCATTTCTCTGTTTGAGCCCATTATTGGGGCCACTGTGTTAATCCATCATTTTTGCTGACCCTCTACTTCACCAAGCATGATGTCCTTCTCCAGGGACTGGTTCCTCCTTATAATACGTCCAAATTACATGGGACGAAATATTGCCATCCTCGCTTCTAAGGAGCATTCTTGCTGTACTTCTTCTAAGACAAATTTGATCATTCTTTTGACAGTCCATTTTATATTCAATATTTTCCACCAACACCGTGATTCTAAGGCATCGATTCTTCTTTGGTCTTCCTTACTCATTGTCCATCTTTCACATGCGTAAGAGGCAACTGAAAATACAATGGCTTGGGTCAGGTTCACCTTAGTCCTCAAAGTGACATTTTTGCTTTTTAACACTTTAAAGAGGGCTTTTGCAGCCAATTTGCCAAATGCAATACATCCTTTGATTTTTTGACTGCTGCTTCCATTGGAGTTAATTGTAGATCAAAGTAA
This sequence comes from Loxodonta africana, assembly GCF_030014295.1. Lineage (NCBI taxonomy): Eukaryota > Metazoa > Chordata > Mammalia > Proboscidea > Elephantidae > Loxodonta > Loxodonta africana. Next base: position 135,261,576 of record NC_087348.1, read on the forward strand.
AATTAAATCCTTGACCACGTCAGTATTTTCTCCGCTTATCACGATGTTGGTTACCGGTCCAGTTGTGAGGATTTTTGTTCTCTTTATTTTGAGGTGTAATTCATACTGAAGGCTGTAGTCTTTAGTGCTTCAAGTCCTCTACACTTTCAACAGGCAAGGCTGTGTGTTCTGCATATTGCAGGTTGTTAACGAGTTTTTCTCTAATCCTGATGCTACCTTCTTCATATGGTCCATCTCAGATCATTTGCTTGGCATACAGATTGAATAAGTATGGTGAAAGGATACAATCCTGACACACATCTTTTCTGATTTCAAACTAAGCAGTGTCCCATTGTTGTGTTCCAATTACTGCCTCTTGGTATATGTAGAGAATCCGCATGAGCAAAATTAAGTGTCCTGGAATTCCCACTCTTGGCAATGTTATCCAAAATTTCTTATGATCTACTCAGTCAAACGCCTTTGAATAGTCAATAATTAACAAAGATAAAAATCTTTCTGTTCCACAGTCAGCCCCTGGCCTTGTCTGACTGATGATATTGAGCTTTTCCTTCGTCTTTTTCCGTAGATGTAGTCGTTTTGATTACTGTGTATTCCATCTGGCGAGGTTCATGTGCATAGTCGCCGTTTATGTTGGTGAAAAAAAGTATTTGCAATGAAGAAGTCATTGGTCTCACAAAACTTTATCATTCAATCTCCGGGATTGTTTCTATCACCAAGGCCATATTTTCCAACTACCAATTGTTCTTCTTCCTTTCCAACTTTCACATTCCAGTCACCAGTAATTATCAATGCATCCTGATTGCACATTCAGTCAATTTCAGACTACGGAAACTGAAAAAAATCTTCAATTTCTTCAACTTTGTTCTTAGTGGTTATTGCCTAAATTTGAATGATAGTCGTATTAACTGGTCTTCTTTATAAAAAAAAATGGATATTATTCTATCACTGTCAGCACTGTACTTCAGGATAGACCTTGAATTGTTCTTTTTGACGATAAATGTAACACCATTCCTCTTCAAGTTGTCATTTCTGGCATAGTAGGCTATGTGTTGTCCAATTCAAAACGGCCAATATCAGTCCATTTCAGTTCACTAATGCCTAGGATATCGATGCTTATGTGTTCCGTTTCATTTTTGAAGATTTCCAATTTTCCTAGATTCATACTTCGTATATTTCAGGTTCCAAGCATTAGTGGTATTTTCAATTGCCTCATATGCATGTGAAAGATGGACAATGAATTAGGAAAACTGAAGAAGAATTGATGCCTTTGAGTTGTGGTGTTAGCAAAGAATATTTAGTATACCAAAAGAACAAACAAATCTGTCTTGGAAGTAGTACAGCCAGAATGCTCCTTAGAAGCCAGGATAGTGATACTGCATCTTACATACTTTGGCCGTGTTGTCAGAAGAGATCAGTCCCTGGAGAAGGACATCATGCCTGGTAAAGTACAGGGTCAGCTTAAAAGAGGAAGACCCTCAATGAGATGGATTGACACAGTGTCTGCAACAATGGGCTCAAGCATAACAATGATTGTAAGTATGGCACGGGACCGTACAGTGTTTCTTTCTGTGGTACATAGGAAGGCTATGAGTCAGAAGCGACTCCACTGCACCTAATAACAACAACAATAAACATCTTTCTGCTATTCTCAGCTTTTAGCCAAGATCCACCGGACATCAGCAATTATATCCCTCCTTCCATGTCATTTTCTTTTAAATCAGGATTTTTTTTATTTTGATATTTATTTAACCACAACTTCTTTAAAAAAAAAGAAAAGAAAGGGAACATATATCTGTGTACCCAAAGCCTAGTACACAGAGCACATATTTCTTGTAGAGCAGAGTCATTATACATGGTTGTCTGCCCAATGGATCAGAATCAAGTCATACAGAAATACAGCTGTATATGGCTTTAGTATGTCATATCTTCTTTGACAAGACAAGTGATGGAACTTACCATTGTGTCAGTTGGGTAGTGCTCACATAGTTCATCTGAAGAGTTAGTGTTTCTTACTCTTTGGTCTGCCATCCTAATGATCCAGATCTTTCTTCATTATAATATCCTGATTCAATTATCCTTTGAAATCCTTCCGTAGGCTATATACTTACATATTCAAATTTATCTCTCTGGGTTTATAGTCTCAGTTTTCCTCAATACATATAATCAACTAATATACAAAAACAGAACCACCGTGGCCAGAAGTAGAACTGAAGTTAATGTAACAGTGGTTAAGAGTTTCAACCTAGGTTTACATTCCTACCCATTACTATCCACAGGACTCTGGATGTGATAATAGCACCTACTTCATGGGGTTAATACAGGCATGGAATGAACAATGTATGAAAAGTACTTGGTACCGTTCCTGACAGTGCACAATAAACGTTGTAATTATAATTAACAATGCACAGACAGGTCTTTGTTATTATGTGATAGCAATGACGGAAATAATAGTAATTCCCAAATGCTATCAGGTGGATATTTTGATTTTTCTCTCTCTTTTTTAAATTGTGCTTTAGATGAAGATTTACAGAGCAAATTAATATCTCATTGAGTAATAAATGCACATATTGTTTTGTGACATTGGTTGCCAACCCTACACCATGTCAACATCCTACCCTTGTCAACCTTGGGTTCCCCATTATCAGCTTTCCTGTTCCCTCCAGCCTTCTCATCCTTGCCCCTGGGTTGGTGTGCCCATTTAGTCTTGATTTGTTTTACGGGTCTGTCTAAACTTTGGTTGAAGGGTGAACCTCGGGAGTGACTTCAGTACTGATTTAAAAGGACACTTAGGGGCCATACTCTCAAGGTTTCTCCAGTCTCTGTCAGACCAGTAAGTATGGTCTTTTTTGTAAGTTATAGTTTTGTTCTGCATTTTTCTCCAGTTCTGTCCTGGACCCTCTATTGTGATCCTTGTCAGAACAGTCGGTGGTGGTAGCTGGGCACCATCTAGTTGTGCTGGACTCAGTCTCGTGGAGGCTGTGGTAGTTGCGGCCCATTAGTTTCCACATCCTTTTCTGAATCAGTTTGAATTTCTGGCAGTTTCCTGCTGATGTATTGCTGCAGCCATTTTTTAATTATCTTCAGCAAAATTTTACTTGAGTGAAATTTTAAGGAGGCATATTTAAATATAAAGACAAAGAATATATGAAATTTAAAAGGTCAAAAAGATAGATAAGACAAATATTAATTAAAAGGAGAGGTGGTTTAGCTATAAAATATTAAACAAAGCAGATTTTAAGAAAAAAAAATCTCTAGATATGAAGATACTCACACAGACCGTATAAGACATGGATTATTAGCTTGGAGTCCTGGTGGTGCAGTGGTTAAAAGCTGACTCTTACCAAAAGGTTGGCAGTTCAAATCCACCAGCTGCTCCTTGAAAACCCTACAAGGCAGTTCTACTTTGCCCTATAGGGTTGCTATGAGTTGTAATTGACTCAACATGATTGGTTTTTATTTTTTCATATTAGCCAGCATTCCTTGATTCCTTCATCTCCTATTGAAGTACTTATCTGAATTCTGTTCTCTCTTTTGAAATAGCTAGTGATCTCTCTCCTGATAACTGATTTTTAGATGAGGAAATTAGGCTTAGAAAACGTAAATAAGTTTTTGAAAGAGACAACCTACTGGAGACATTTTCTTCTCATGATGATGGAAGAAACAATAGAGAAATACGAAAATATAATATCACTGAAACTCTAGGCTTGGAAGTGGTATACAGACACTTTCAGCCACATGCTGTTGAGCAAACTTTATCACATAACTAGGTTAATGCGTGATGGAGTGAAGAAGTGTGCTCCTCATGTGATCAGCAGAAGGCAGTAAATATTTGTCAAATGGTAGTCTCTTTATCACAGACTCCAATCACCATGGGCAGAAAGTTAGTTGAAAACACTCTTTAGCAACCATAAGAGTATATTCCACAATTATCATGGTAGATAGGAAACCCTGGTGCCGTAGTGGTTAAGTGCTACGGCTGCTAACCAAAAGCTTGGCAGTTCGAGTCTACCAGGCGCTCCTTGGAAACTTTATGGGGCAGTTCTACTCTGTCCTATAGGGTGACTATGAGTCAGAATCAACTCAATGGCAGTGGGTTTTTTGTTGGGTTTTTCGTCACGGCAGATAAGGTAATATGAATCTTTTAAAAAGCATATCTGAGAGAGAAGACCCGGGGCAATGCTATAAAAAATAAATGAGAAAACTACTCCAAGGAGGCAGAAAAGTGGCCTTATCAGTGACTATTCCTCATCAGAAATATAGTGGGCCTTTAAATGTCTGCCTAATGGAATTTCAGAACTTCTGGGGGCCCATGATTCCTGTGGATATCTCATTCTTTCCTAATACCAGTGTTTATTTCTGTTATCCTGTCCCTGTCCAACCAAGACATGCTGGATATTTGGATAACTGGGAAATTTAGATAATTCACAGGTCATCAGATAAAAGACGGACCTTATTGGTGACTGCTTATCACCAAGAGATCCTGGGCTTTGAGCTTATTCCATGACTGAATGGGACATTTGGTTGTCTCCTTTGGAGAGGAGTTGGGACCCAGAAGGGTGAACTACTTGATTAGGAATGTGGGTTAGTCATCTGATCTTCATCCTTCCTGGCTCAAGTTTAGATTGCACTTCCCTTTTCTTTGAAGTTAGGTGTGGACTGTGAAACATTAGTGCAAGTGACAAGTGTAACCCATGGCAAGAATTAAGAGCCAGTGAGTGAAATTCCATGTTCTTTACGTCTCGGAAACTCTATGGGGCAGTTCTACTCTGTCCTATAGGGTCGCTATGAGTCGGAATCGACTCGACGGCACTGGGTTTTGGGTTTTACATCTTCCCTAAACTGCTGTTGCTTCACAATGAGGGAAGCACCATCAGCCTGTGTCCCTGAGGGAGGACAAATCCCAAGATAACATGCAGCGTGATCCAGAAATCCACTATTGTGGTTTTATGACAGAGATTTTTTTAATCACTGGTGTTATACTACAGCATAAACTAGAATATTATAACTAATTGCCCACATTCTAGACAAAAATTCATGTTTGTGATTCCACTCATCTAAAATTAACAAAATCTTGTTATTCCAATTAGAAATTTGGGAATGTAGCTAAGTACACAGATGGTAAAATTTCAATGTTGAAGGGGAATTAGATTTGTGTAAGTGGTAAAGACCAATGTTAAAACAATTTGGTAGTTTTTAAAATTTTTTCTAACGAAATAAGACATAGAGTCTGAAGTATCTCAATCTTCAAAAATACTGATATAAGATAGATGGAAATTACATAGGAGAATACAAAATAAATTCTTTTGTTCTTCTCATATTTTATAGAATTAATTAGGAGTCCCAAAGACAAGGAAATAATCTCAGAAATTATACTTTCATTAAGATTTCTGCCAGTCTATTTTATTTTCATATCAAAAATATTTGAAAGGTAAAAAGTAAATATATCCTTCCAGCTTTCAAAAATAGTCACCGAGTGTATCACAATAAACTGTTCTCTTAATTTGTTTTATTTCTGTCAGTATGCAATAAAATTGCCAAGGAAAACAATAAGGCATCAGCTGATATACTGGATTATGCAATGCTGGGTATATTCCTCAGCCTCCCTCAGAGGATGCACATGACCCCTTTCCTCACGAAATGTGCTCTCACTTGTAAATTACTTTCACAGAAAAACAAACAAATATTTCTAATGCTAAGAAAACGTGGCTATAGGCATCAGATGATAGTGGGTAGAGCAACAAAAATCAGAAAAAAAGTGCATTTACATTTTTTTAGATGAAATAAATTTCTAAATGTTCACTATCACTACTCATTTTTCTTTTGGTATCTGGAGACCATAAACATCACTATTCGTGGCACCATGACCTGCACAGTGACTAATAAATGATAAGTGTTTGATAACCTAATTGTTGACCTAAATAATATGTAAATTGGTGGCTATATTTTCTCTGACTGTGTAGCAAAAAGTAAGTTCCCTAAAATCCGTTGCCATCGAGTGGGTTCTGACTCCTACCAACCCTACACGACAGAGTAGAGCTGCTCCATAGGGTTTCCAAGGAGCACCTGGTGGATTTGAACTGCTAACCTTTTGGTTTGCAGCTGAGCTCTTAACCACTATGCTACCAGGGTTTCCAAAGTGAATCCAGGGTCTTATATCAAAACTTGCTACTACATTCTGTAAATTGTATTTCCAGGCTTGGAGTGGATAAGAAAAGAAATTATAAACAAGAAATTGAAAAATGGACTCATTGAGAAAAAATGTATATATATATAGTCCAATCAAATGAATTATTTGCAAGGGAAAAAGAATTAATATTTTGTTATAAAAGCTATGATTGGCAATAAATTTACTTTAAGAAAAATAATAGCAAGATATAAAATTGTTCTAAATTGAAATTTTCGAGCTTATTTTAAAAATCATAAACAGAGTGAGGGTAATAGGGAAGTTATAGTATATGGAACCTTTTCAGAAGTAAATATTTAGCAAATGTGTATTGATAACAATTCTTTTTTTTTAATATTAAGTATTCTTTTTATTGTGCTTTAAGTGAAAGTTTACAATTCGAGTAAGTTTCTCATACAAACACTTACACAGACATGGTTAATGCGATCCTAGTTGCTCTCCCTACAATGTGACAGCACTCTCCTTCTTTCTCCCCTGTGTACTTCCTGTGTCCATTCATCCAGTTCCTGTCCCCCTCTGCCTTCTCATCTCGCCTCCAGACAGGCTCTACCCATACAGTCACAATGTGTCTACTTGAGCTAAGAAGCACAATCCTCACCAGTTCCATTTTATGTCTTATAGTCCAGTCTAATCTTTGTCTGCAGAAGTGGCTTCGGAATGGTTTTAGTTTTGGGCTAACAGAGAGTCCAAGGGCCATGACCTCTGGAGCCCTTCCAGTGTTCAGTCAGACCGTTTAGCCCAGTCTTTTTTACTAGAATTTGAGGTCTGCATTCCACTTTTCTCCTGCTCCATCAGAGATTCTCTGTTGTGTTCCCTTAGAGTGCAGTCATTGGTGGTAACCGGGCACCATCTAGTTCTTCCAGTCTCAGGCTGTTAGAGTCTCTGGTTTAAGTGGCACTTTCTGTCTCTTGGGCTCATGTTTCCTTGAGTCTTTGGTGTTCTTCATTCTCCTTTGCTCCAGGCGGATTGAGATCAATTGGTGCATCTTATATGGCCGCTTGCTAACTTTTAAGACCCCAGACACCACTCATCAAAGTGGGATATGGAATACTTTCTTAATACAATTTGTTATGTCAGTTGACCTAGATGTCCCCTGAACCACGGTCCCCAGACCCCACCCTTGCTACTCTGTCCCTCGAAGTGTTTCGTTGTATTCAGGAAACTGCTTAGCTTTTGGATTAGTCCAGTTGTGCTGACTTCCCCTGTATTGTGTGTTGTCCTTCCCTTCACCTAAAATAATTCTTGTCTACTCCGTAATTAGTGAATATCCCTCTTCCTCCTTCCCCATTCTCGTAATCATCAAAGAACGTTTTCTTCTGTGTTTAAACCTTTTCCTGAGTTCTTATAATAGTGGTCTCATGCAATATTTGTCCTGCGACTGACTAATTTCAATCAGCATAATGCCTTCCAGATTCCTACATGTTATGAGATGTTTCATGGATTCATTGTTTTTCTCTATTGTTGCATCGTGTTCCATTGTGTGAACATACCATAATTTGTTTATCCATTTATCCATTGGTGGGCACCTTGATTGTTTCCATCTCTTTGCTATTGTAACAGTGCTGCAGTGAACACGGGTGTGCATATATCTATTCTTGTAGGGCTCTTATTTCTCTACACTATATTCCAAGGACTGGGATTGCTGGATCGTATGGTACTCCTATCTTTTTAAGGAAACGCCAAATCGATTTCCTAAGTGGTTGTACCATTTTACATTCCCACCAGCCGTGTATAAGTGTTCCAGTCTCTCCACAACCTCTCCAACATTTGTTATTTTGTGTTTTTTAGATTAGAGCCAGCTTCGTTGTGGTAAGATGGTATCTGATTGTAGTTTTGATTTGCATTTCTCTAAAGGCTATTGATCATGAGCGTTTCCTAAAGTAGCTGTTAGCCGCCTGAACGTCTTATTTGGTGAAGTTTCTGTTCATACCCTTTGCCCATTTTTTAATGGGTTTATTTGTCTTTTTGTTGTTGGCAGTATCTTGTAGATTTTAAAGATTTAGTCACTGATCAGATTTGTTGTAGCCAAAATTTTTTTCCCAGTCTAGGTAGTCTTTTTACTCTTTTGGTGAGGCCTTTGGATGAGGATAAGTGTTCCATTTTTAGAAGCTCCCAGTTATCGACTTTACCTTCCAGTGTTTGTGCATTGTTGGCAATGTTTTGTATACTGTTTATGCTATGTTTGAGGGCTACCAGAGTTCTTCCTATTTTTTCTTCCATGATCTTTATCATTTTAGATTTTATATTTAGGTCTTTGATCCATTTTGAGTTAGTTTTTCTGCATGGTGTGAGAGGTATGGGTCTTGTTTCATTTTTTTGCAGATGGATATCCAGTTATTCCAGCACCATTTGTTAAAGAGACTGTCTTTTCTCCATTTAATGGACTCTGGGCCTTTGTTAAATACAAGCTGCTCATACGTGGATGAATTTATGTCTGAATTCTCAATTCTGTTCCATTGGTCTATGTACCTGCTGTTGTGCCAGTACCAGGCTGTTTTGACTACCCTGGTGTTATGACATGTACTAAAATCAGGTAGTGTGAGGCCTCCCACTTTGTTCTAATTTTTCAGTACTGTTTTACTTATCTAGGGCCTCTTCCCTTTCCATATGAACTTGGTGATTTGTTTCTCCATCTCATTAAAAAATGCCATTGGAGTTTGGATCAGGCTTGCATTTATCTATAGATTGCTTGGAGTAGAATAAACATTTTCACAATCTTGAGTCTTCCCATTGAAGAACAAGGTGTGTTTTTTCACTTATGTAGGTCTCTTTCGGTTTCTTGCAGCAGTGTCTCATAGTTTTCTTTGTATAGGTCTTTTATGTCTCTGGTTAGATTTGTTCCTAAGTATTTAATCTTCTTGGGGCTATTGTAAATGGTATTGATTTCATGATTTCCTCTTCGGCTTTCTCTTTGCTCATATAGAGGAATCCAACTGGTTTTTGCATGTTTATCTTGTATCCTGATACTTTGCTGAAATCTTCTTTTAGTTCCAGTAGTTTTCTTGTGGTTTCTTTAGGGTTTTCTGTGTATAAAATCATATCATCTGCAAATAGAGATAGTTTATTTCTTCCTTACCAATTTGGATTTTTTTTTTCCTAGACTAATTGCTCTGGCTAGGACCTCCAGAACAATGTTGAATAAAAGTGATGATAAAGGGCATCCTTGTCTGGTTCCCGTTCTCAAGGGGAATGATTTCAGACTCGCTCCATTTAGGGTGCTGTTGGCTGTCGGCTTTACATAAATGCCCTTTATTATGTGGAGGAATTTTCCTTCTATTCCTATTTTGCTGAGAGTCTTTATCATGAATGGGTGTTGGACTTTGTCAAATGCCTTTTCTGCATCAATCCATAAGATCATGTGGTTCTTGTCTTTTATTTATATGATGGATTACATTGACTGTTTTTTCAATGTTAAACCATCCCAGCATACCTAGTATGAATCCTACTTGGTCATGGTGAATTACTTTTTCAATATGTTGTTGGCTAGAATTTTGCTGAGGGTTTTTGTGTCTAAGTTTATGAGGAATATTGGTCTGTAATTTTCTTTTTTTGTGGTATCTTCACCTGGTTTTCTTATGATGGTTATGCTGGCTTCATAGAATGAGCTTGGGCGTATTTCATCCTTTTGTATGTTCTGAAATACCTTTAGTAGTAGTGGTGTTAACACTTCTCTGAAAGTTTGGTAGAATCCTCCAGCGAAGTCATCAGGGCCAGGGCTTTTATTTATTGGGAATTTTTAATTATCTTTTCAGTTTCTTCTTTTGTTATAGGTTTATTTAGTTGTTCTACATCTGTTTGTGTTAGATTAGGTAGGTAGTGTGTTTCTAGAAATTTATCCAATTCTTCTAGGTTTTCAAATTTGTTGGAGTACAATTTTTCATAATACTCTGTTAGGATTCTTTTAATTTCAGTTGGGTCTGTTGTAATATTGTCGATCTCATTTCTTATTTGAGTTATTTGCTTTCTCTCCTATTTTTCTTTTGTCCATTTGGCCAATGGTTTATCGATTTTGTTGATCTTTTCATAGAACCAGCTATTGGTCTTGTTAACTCTTTCAATTGTTTTTCTTTTCTCTATTTCATTTAATTCTGAGCTAATTTTTATTGTTTTGTTTCTACTGGTACCCTAGGCCTTTTTTTGCTACTTTCTTTCTATTTCTTTGAGTTGTATGGATAATTCTTTGATTTTGGCCTTTTCTTCTTTTGAATGTGTGCATTTATTGCTATAAATTGACCTCTGAGCACTGCTTTTGCTGTGTCCCACAGGTCCTGGTAGGAAGTGTTTTCATTCTCATTTGATTCTATGAATTTCTTTATTCCATCCTTAATTTCTTCTATAACCCAGTAGTATTTCAGCAAGGTGTTGTTCAGTTTCTGTGTATTTGATTTTTTTTTTCACTTGCTTTATGTTATTGGTTTCTACTTTTATGGCTTTATGGTCAGAAAAGATGCTTTGAGATATTTTGATGTTTTGGATTCTGTTAAGACTTGCTTTATGACCTAATATGTGGTCTATTCTGGAGAACGCTCCATAGGCATTGGAAAAGAAAATATGCTTGTCTGCCGTTTGGTGGAGTGTTCTGTATGTGCCTATGAGACCAAGTTGGTTGATTGTGGCATTTAGATTTTCACTGTCTTTATTTAGCTTCTTTCTGGATGTTCTGTCCTTCACCAAAAGTGGTGTGTTGGAGCCTCCTACTATTATTGTAGAGCTGCCCATCTCAGTTTTCAGTGCTTTTAGAGTTCATTTTATGTATTTTGGATCCCTGTCATTGGGTGCACAAAAGGCTCCTTCCTTATCCTTTGTGGTAGATTTTACTTTAAAGTCTATTTTGTTAGAAATTAATATTGCCACTCTTCTTTTTTGGTTGTTGTTTGTTTGGTATCTCTTTTCCATCCTTTGAGTTTTAGTTTGTTTGTATCTTTATGTCTAAGGTGTGTCTCTTGTAGGCAACATATAGGCAGATCATGTTTTTTAAATCCATTCTGCCACTCTCTGTCTCTTTATTGGTGCATTTAGTACTTTTACATTCAGCGTAATTATGTCTAGGTATGAGTTTAGTGCTGTCATTTTGATGCCTTTTTTTTTGGTTGTTGACAGTTTCTTTTTTCCACTGAATTTTCTGTGCTGAGTAATTTTTCTTTATGAATTGTCTTTTCCTCTTTTCCATTGTCGTTGCTTTTGTTTTTGCTGTCTTCATGTTTTTCTTTTTTTATTATTATTTTGATGTGCAGGATTGTTATTTTCCTTTGTGATTACCTTGATATTTACCCCTATTTTCATACTGCATATGAAAGATCTATGACTACATCTTTTAGTCCTTCTTTTTTGAGTTAATGTTGTCATCTTTTACTTCATGATGTCTGTTTCGCTGTTCTGAGCATTTTAGCTTTGATTTAGTTTTGTGATTTCTCTGTCTTGGATGATATCTGGTTTCCCTGTCCTCTGTTCTTGTCTTGGATTGTTATCTGATGTTATTGAGTTTCTAACTGGAGGATTTCTTCTAGAATTTCTTGTAATTTTGGTTTGGTTTTGGCAATGTCCCTCAACTTCTGTTTATCTGGAAATGCCATAATTCACCTTCATATCTGAGACAGTTTTGCTGGATATATAATTCTTGGCTGGCAATTATTTTCCCTTTAAGTCTTCATATATGTCCTCCCATTGCCTTCTTGCCTGCATGGTTTCTGCTGAGTAGTCCGAGATTAGTCTTACTGACTGTCCTTCGCAGGTGACTTTTTGTTTATCCCTAGCTGCTCCTAAAATTCTCTTTATCTTTGGTTTTGGCAAGATTGACTATAATATGTCTTGATATCTTTCTTTTGGATCTACCTTCTGTGGGGTTAGATGAGCATCTTGGATGGATATCTCGTCTTTCATGATATCAGGGAGGTTTTCTGCCAACAAATTTTCAACAATTTTCTCTGTATTTTCTGTTTTTCCTCCCTGTTCTGGTACTCTGATTACTCATAGGCTATTTCTCTTGATAGAGTCCCACATGATTCTTAGGGTTTCTTCATTTCTTAAAATTCTTTTATCTGATTTTTCTTTGAATATATTGGTGCCAAGTATTTTGTTTTCAGTCTCACTAATTCTGACTTCACTTTCCTGAATTCTGCTCCTTTGACTTTCTACTGAGTTGTCTAATTCTGAAATTTTATTGTTGATCTTCTGAGTTTCTGACTGCTGTCTCTCTAAGGATACTTGAAGCCTATTAAAGTTTTCCTTATTCTCTTGAATAACCTTCTTAATTCCCTCAACTGCTTTATCTGTGTGTTCCTTGGCTTGTTTTGCATTTTGCCTGATCTCTTTTTTATTTTTTTTTCTTTCCTAATATCTTGAAGAGTTCTGTATATTAATATTTTGTATTCTATCTCTCGTAATTCTAGGAATATATCTTCGTCTGGAAGATTCCTCAATTCTTTGCTTTGGAAGCTTGCTGACATGATCATTGTCTGCTTCTTTATGTGATTTGATATTGACTCTTGTCTCTGTATGTTTGCATACCGTGTCCTAGCTTCTTGCTTTGTTTTGTTTTGAAATACTTCGTAAAAAAAAAAAATAGCTGCTCAAATTAGTTGGCTTGATTAATGGAGCCTTTGAAGCTCTAATGTCCTGTCACCAGATGGCTAGAGCTGTTATCAGATATACGAGCCTAAAAGTCCATTCAGTTTTCTTGTAAGGATTCGGCTCAGATTTCCAGGTAGTTGGTCACCAAGTGTGTGGTGTAGGCTCTCACCTACTGTCTTTGAGGAGCAGTGGTGATTGGTGTATGCATAGGTCTCTTGTTGCATCAGGTGGTCACACTCTGAGCAAGGTAGGGGGCTGACAACCTTTCCCTGAGTGTGTGTGAGGAAGACACATCCCTGTTCTCTAGAGTGCACAAGTGGGTGGGCTCTGCAGCCATACCATTGACACCCGATACTTTTAACTATAAGGACTGGGAGACACCCCTTATCCTTGTACCCCTGACATGGGTGGCTAGGTGGTATAGGTGGAGCCACCAGTCCTCAGGCCCCTGATGTGGGTAGGTGAGGACCCTGCTTAATAGAGCAGTGTCAAGCATCAAGAACCCACCTCGCCACTGCACAGCTGAAACCGTTAAAGTCAGACCTTAGGCCACATGCCCTTGCACTGTAACAAGAACCCAGCTCCTGAAATGGGCCACACAGTTCTATGCAGGGGTGAAAGCCATTCAAAGTCTATGGACCACTTGTGCCTGGACAGGAGCTGCTTCTGCCCTGAGTTTCCAGCTTAGAGGAGCCATCAGATTATTTTTTCCCTGTTTGTTAATTTGTTCCTTCTCCAATGGCTCTGGTTGCATGCCAGGACCTATCTCAGGCCCAGGAAAATCGAACGTCACTGAAGCCAGCTTGGGGGCCTGGGACAGAGGGTGAGGGATCAGATAAATGGGAGAGAGTTCTTTTGAAAGGGGAGGTATTTGATCTGTGCAGTGAATTAAATGCTAGCACTTATGCCGAGAGTGCTGTTCTTCTCTGATTCTGGAGGCGTGAGTAGACTCTGTGCCACTGGCTCTCTGTGGCTGGGGAAACCGTGTACAGAAAGCTACTGCCAGCCCCTCTGCAGTCACACCAGCAGATCAGGGATGAGGGGCGCTGGTTCCCACTGAGTTAGGTCCGGCAACTTCTTGGTGCTTCTGAACCATATCTCCCTCCCTCTGTTGCTAAGTCCAATTTCTTAACTTTGCCTTTGATGTTCAGGGCTCCTAGCTTGTCATATACATAATCAGTTTACTTGTTTTTTCAGGTGTTCGTTGTAAGAGGGACTATTGGAAGCATCTGACTACTCTCTTATCTTGGCCCTGCCTGCATCTGATGCATTCTTGTCTAGCTATATTTGATAGATATTTTTCTAGGTTAGAATATAAGTTTTCCTCATGCTTTCAAAGTAGACATTATGTTCTCATGTCTGACTGATGGAAATTCACAGTCATGGGAATTCTTTCCTTTTTTTTTTTGATTCAAAATATCCTCTTATAAAATGTAATGAAGAAAAGTATGTAAAATTGTTTATTTGCATTTTATGAATTCCTAACTTGGATTATTTCTAGCATAAATATAAATATTGAAAACAACTGCAAATACATCATCACAAAGTTTCACAATCCATATTTGCAACGATGGTTGAGGGCACCTGCTTTCCCTTGGACCATTACTATTACTATTTTTAAATCTTCCAATATCTGCTAAACCATTTGGAAAAATGATGAATTCCACCTGCCATTTTAATTTAAATTTATTTTTTAGTGAAATTAGATAAATTTCCATGAATATAGTAGTGCCTTCTTATCTTCTACTGGACTCTCCTGACATATATTTTGCTAATTTTTATACTTTCATGTTGATTTGAGGAGTGCTATAGGAAATAGGAAACCCTGGTCTGGTGGCATAGTGGTTAAGAGCTATGACTGCCAGTCAGAAGGTCGGCAGTTTGAATCCACCAGGTGCTCTTTGGAAACCCTATGGGACAGTTCTACTCTGTCAAAATTGACTCAATGACAATAGGTTTTGGTTTATATGTATCATAAAGACAGGAAAGAAAGAAGAGACCAAAACGGATGTCAAAAGAGACTTCGAAACTTGCTCTAAAATATCCAGTAGCTAAAGGGAATAGAAGAAATTAAGAAGTAGAAGAGCTGAACAGAAGATCCAAAGGGCAGCTTGAGAAGACAAAATAAAATATTGTAATGAACTGTGCAAAGATCTGGAGCTAGAAAATCAAAAGGGAAGAAAACTCTCAGTATTTCTCAAGTCAAAAGAACTGAAGAAAAATTCAAGCTGCAAGTCGCAATATTGAAGGATTCTATGAGCAAAATATTGAACGAAATATCAAGAGAATGATGGGAGGAATACACAGAGTCATTATACCAAAACTAATTGGTCAATGTTCAACATTTCAGGATGTAGCATATGATCAAGATCCAACGGTACTGCAGGAAGTCCATGCTATGCTGAAAGGAATGGCAAAAAACAAGGGTCCAGGATCTGACAGAGTACCAGTTGAGATGTTTCAACAAACAAATGCAGCACTGGAAGTGCTCATTTGTCTATGCCAAGAAATTTGGAAGACAGCTACCTGGCCAACCAACTGGAAGAGAGCCAATATATATGCCTATTCCCAAGAAAGGAGGTCCAAGCAAATGCAGAAATTCTTGAACAATATCATTGATATCACATACAAGCAAAATTTTCCTGAAGATCATTCAAAAGTGGCTGTAGCAGTGTATTGACAGGGAACTGCCAGAAGTTCAAGATGAATTCAGGAGAGGATATGGAATGAGGGATATCATTGCTGATGTCAGATGGATCCTGGCTGAAAGCAGAGAGTACCAGAAAGATGTTTACCTGTGTTTTATTGACTATGCAAAGACATTCGACTGTGTGGATCATAACCAATTATGGATAACATAGCAAAGAATGGGAATTTAGAGCACTTAATTTTGCTCATAAGAAACTTGGACATAGATCAAGAGGCAATCGTTCCAACAGAACAAGGGGATACTTCATGGTTTAAAGTTAAGAAAGATGTGCATCAGGTTTGTATCTTTTCACCATACTTATTCAATCTGTACGCTGACCAAGTAACCTGAGAAGCCAGACTGTATAGAAGAATTTGGCATCAGGATTAGAGGAAGACTCATTAACAACCTGTGATATGCAGATGACAAGACCATGCTTACTGAAAGTGAAGAGGACTTGAAGTACTTAGTGATAAAGGTCAAAAACCACAGCCTTCATTATAGATTACACCTCAACATAAAGAAAGCAGAAATCCTCACAACCAGGCCACTTAGAAACGTCATGATAAAAGGAGAAAATATTGAACTTGTCAAGGATTTCATTTTACTTGGAGTGACAATCAAAGCAGCATTCAAGAAATCAAATGACGTGTTACTTTAGGCAAATCTGCTGCAAAAGACTTCCTTAAAGTGTTAAAAAGCAAAGATGTCACTTTAAGGACCACGGAGTGCCTGATCCAAGCCATGGTGCTTTCAACTGCCTTATACGTGTGTGAAAGCTAGACAAGGAGTAAGGAAGACCAGAGAAGAGTTGGTGCCTTTGAATAATGGTTTTAGTGAAGAATATTTAATGTACCGTGGACTGCCAAAAGGAGAAAAAAATCTGTCTTGGAAGAAGTACAGCAAGAATATCCTACTGAGCAGTTACATCTCTCTTACAGGGTTGTTGTAAGTTGGAATCAACTCAATAACAATGGGTTTCATTTGGTTTAAGTGGAGTTCAAAGAAAAAATGTTTTATATAAATATCACAAAATACATTTCCTAAATCTAAATTGATAATTTATATTTAGGAAATGTATAAATTTTGTTGCATTTTTTATTTATGAGAAAATAAAATTTATAACTCTTCAGGGTTATACTTTATCTATATTAATGGGGTGCCAGTTATACTTTCTGAGCATTCTTTTTAGTTCATATGATTTTTCAGTTGAGTCTAATAGTGTTTCAGGTTGATTATATCATACGTAAATACCATTTGTTTTTGCTAGCTTTTCAAAGGTGAGATATTTTTGGTTCCAGTGTTGTTTGCATGATATCCAGGTCTACGATTTCCAAGAAAAATGTTGAGTATTTGATCCTTAATGTTTGATTGTAACATTGATGGAAAACATTAACAGTGTTTTATTTTCCATTTAAACTATGTATACATTTTATCATATTACAGATTTTTTTCTGCCTCTTCTAGACTATTAAAAAAAAATTAATATGTTTGTATTTAGTGTTCTATGGGAATTTGTATTATTTTTTACCAAAAATGTTTATCTCCCACTGACGTGATGTCAGGGTTTTTCTCTAATTTGGAGTCATCATTGACTTCTCTCTTTCTCTAACATCTTATACACAACACTTTCTCTTGGTTGTATCTTCAGAATAGATTCCATATCTGCCCCCTTCTAAATTACTCCCTTGCCAACACCCTGGGCCTGGCTGCCACTACAGCTTGCTCAGACACTGTAAGGGCCTCCTAGCTGCTCTCCCAACCTTCAATTTTCCCTCTAGAGTCTAATCAGACAACAACCAGGGGGAAGTTCTTAAAACATTACTCAGGTGACATGTCTCTCTGATCAAATCTTTTCAAAGATTTTAAATAAATCCAAGTCCTATAGGCTGCCATGATAATCTTTTGGACATATCTCTCACCTCACTACAGAGCACCCCTCTCTCCCTTGATTTCTGCTGTGCATCCTGCTCGTTTTGTTTCATTTTCTCTAGGCCTTTGGACTGGGGTTGGTTCTCTCTCCTAGTATTTTTTTTTTTTTTTTTGCATATTTTCCTGTTGTTTGGCTCTCCCCTTTCATTCAGATCTCTGCTGAGATATCACTGTTAAGAAAGGACTTTGCTCACCAACTAATTTAACCTATAAATTAACATTCTACTTCAATGCCTTGCTCATTTTGTAAGCATTAGCATCACTTTGATTTTTACTGTATCTCTATTTGTATATGCATTTTTTGTGTATTTCTACATTGGACTGTAAGTTTCTGATGGGCAGAGAATTTGTCTGATGGTTTACTTATGTTTCTATGGGACCTGAAACAGCAGTTGACAAACAACATGCACTTACTTAATACTTTTTAATGAATGGATTATTGTACTGGTCCTATTGTAGGGCCATCTTAGAAATTTTGCAATTACAAATATATGTTTAAAATACAGTATCTTTTTATCTACTGATAGCATTCATTTTCTGGGATTTTATTTATGGTATTAAATAATATGCATAAGTGAGACTTGTCCAACTTTATATTTGTGTTCTTTTTGTTATCAAACATTTCACTGATAATGCCATAAATATTCATGATATATTGATAACAATTTCTGATAACAATTAAGTAGCAACTACAATATACCAAGCAGTGTTCTACATATTTTGTTTATAATAAGTCACTTAACTTTCACAGGGAGTCCCTAGTTGCACAAATTATTAAGCTCTTTGCTGTTAACCAAAATATTTGTGGTTTCAATCTGCCCAGAGGCACCTCAGAAGAAAGACCTAGTGACCTACCTCCAAAAGGTCACAGCCATTGAAAGCCCTACAGAGTACAGTTCTGCTCTGACACACATGGGTTTGCCATGAGATGAAATCAGTTGGATGGCAACTACTTAATCCTCACAACGTCAAAACCGATTACTTCTATTGAATCTGTTACTGTGACTACTGCCATTGTACAGATGACAAAGCTGAGGCTCAGAGAGGTTAAGTAACTTGTTCTTGCTCATGCAACTAGAATTTGTATGATTATTATTAATCACATGGTTTTGTTCTATTTTATATTCTCCATTGTCTAAACAGAAGCATAGCAAAAGGGGGGCAGAGGAGGGCACATGCCCCAGGGTCCAAGTCCAAGGGTGCAGCAGACAAGGTACAGAATGCTTTTAGGAGCCACAAATAAGAAAGCCAGACAAGAGGGGGAAGACATTTCTGCTCACTCATCAACATCTATTCATCTTGAAATTTGGGATAGGGAAAGGCTGAACTTAGAGATTGCCCCTGGAAATGCCTTACCCTCACTATGCCCTGTGTCTGAAATATATTACAAATTATAAGAATTGCAAGTCTCTTGATATTTTGATAAAAGTAACATAAAAATTATATGACAGCGATTTCCTTTGGATTTTAATGGTTCAGTAGCTTTCTAGTTTAGGTATTTTCTATTCAGTGTCTTTTTGGTATTTTATTGATTATATTTTGTTAGTGTATATCTGTGAACAGACTTACACGCGTGTATATGAACACACACATGCATGCACACACTCCTACACTCATGAACACACATATCCACTCAAGGATTTCATGGATAAAATTATAATATTGACATGAAGGTAGATCTCAATAATTCTTGAGATATAGAAAGTTAATGGTTAAGAAGACTAAATTCCACCAATACTGTTTATATATTCTATGCAAATCTAATAAAAATCACAACGAAATTTGTAAAGAAAATGACAAACTAATTCTAAAACTTATGTAGGTATGTAAAGGCCCAATAGTAGCTAGAGTAGTACTAAAAAATAAGTAACATCCCCTACCAGATACCTGACATTGTGTAATAAATGAACAGTGCTGTGTCCTTACTTAAATAAACAGACTTCTCATTTGACTAAATCTAGTTTATGTCATTGTTTAATTTCTATCTCTATGTTTACAACTACCAAATTTATATCTCCAAACAGAATCTCTTCCCTGAAATCCATGGTTGAATATCAACTTCCAAGTTAATATCTCCATGAGGATGTATATTAAGTATTCAAAATCGACATATTTGAAGTTTAAAGGTTGATTACGCTCTCCAGGATATTTTCCTGCTCAATCTTCATCCTATCGATAAATGACGCCTTTATTCAACCAAAGCTTTAGTAACATCTCTGACTCCACTGTTCTCTCAAAGAATGCATTATTCAACATTTCCTCATTGTCTTCAGGACTTTGCTACTTTTGCTATTTTCCGTACTTGATGGTTCAAGTCATCATACTTACTCACCTGTACTTTTGTAATATCTATCTAAATGGTCTTACTGTGCCCATCTTTGTACCATAAAGCACATGGAATAATCCATTTAAAATATGTTAGATTTTATTAAGGTTCTATTCAATTTTACAAAAACCTGAGCTGAATGGAAAGCTTTTAAAATTAAACTCAAGGCCCAACTCCACCTGGCCTCCTTTATTGTATGCTCCTCAATTCCTATTACATCACTGGGCTCTTTCATTGTATTACAGCTATATTTTACTGAGGTCTCTTCTTTGGATACTAACTCATTTCTTATTTTAGGGCTTTAGCCAGTTCATTTGCTTTGAGCAGTCTGCTTCTAGAAATGATAGAGAGACTTCATCTCTGAACCAGTTACTATCTTGTCTTTTTACCCTACTTTTTAAATTTTTCTTCAGATAGCAAGGCACCATCTAACTATATATATATGTAATTATGTGTATCTATTTCTGTCTATCTACTACTAGAAAAAGAATCGATGCATGCAAACTCCAGTATTGATGAAGAATATTCAATATACCATAGACTCCCAATAGAATGAATGTTTACTCATTCAGTCTTAGAAGAAATACAACCAAAATGTACCTTAGAAATTAGGATGCTGTCTTAGTCATCTAATGCTGCTATATCAGAAATACCACAGGAGGATGGCTTTAACAAAGAAAAATTTATTCTCTCACTGTCTAGTAGGCTACAAGTCCAAATTCAGGTCGTGAGCTCCAGGGGAAGGCTTTCTCTCTCTGTCTGCTCTGGAGGAATGTCCTTGTCATCAATCTTCCCTTGGTCTAGGAGCATCTCAGTGCAGACCCAAAGGACATGCTCTGCTCCAGCACTCCTTTCTTGGTGGTATGAGGCCCCTATGTCTCTCTTCTCACTTCTCTCTTTTGTATCTCAAAAGAGATTCACTTAAGACACTACCTGATCTTATACATTTCATCAACATAACTTCTGCTAATCCATCTTATTACATCATAGTGATAGGGTGTACAACACTTAGGGAAACCACATCAGATCGTAAAATGATAGGCAATCGTAGAATCGTACAAGGGAATCATGACCTAGGCAAGTTGACAGATATTTTGGGGGGGACACAATTCAATCCATGACAGATGGTGAGACTTCAAATTGCTTACTTTGGACATGTCATCAGGAAAAACCAATTGGTAGAAAAAGGTACCATGTTTGGTAAATTAGAGAGCCAACCAAAATGGGGAAACCCTCAGTGAGACGGATTAACCCAATAGCTGCAACAATGGACTCAAAATACCAAAGATCATGAAGATGTTACAGGACATGGCAATATTTCATTTTATGATGCATAAAGTCACCATAACTCGGAACCAACTTGATGGCAGCTAACAACAACTAGAATGCATATACTTTGACATCCTGCTTTGGTATCCGAAAAAAATATTTGTGTCCAGAAAGTATTTCTTGGATGAGTGAATGCAACTTGTGTAGATTAGATTATTAGTCACCAAATATTGACATTATTCCCCTGCTTGCCCCCACACACATAGACCTACACTGTCTCCATGGGAGGAGTATATTTCCTGACCCACTGACACTAGTCTTGGCCATGGTACTTGGTTAATGGAATGTGGATATGAGTGTGAGTGTGGTGTTTCCCAGCCTAGTCTGTAAGAGACTTCTCCTCTGAAAGCTTGAAGTTCTACCATGAGATGAACATGCCTCAAGTGTCTGCTGCCCCTTCAACTTGTCCAAGGAAATTAAGAGATGCATGGAAACAACCTGAACTCAAAACCTAGCTAATCTGTAGAGTTGCATGAAATACTTTTTATTACTTGTCATTAAGATTTTGTGGTTGTCTTTTATGCATCATTATTGTAGTAAAATTCTGACTAATATCCCAACCCAGTCCCTTCGAGTCGATTCCATGACTAATATAGAAACATGATATGGAAGCCAAATACGGACCTAATGGTATATGAAATATATGATTAATTCACTATACCTAGAAACAAGGGAGAGGGTTATCCTTGGTGCGTCCTGAGTAGCGGGGTATTTCTTGTCTCTTTCACGCCAGGATTTGCCATATGACTTGCTGGGCAAATGGAATATGAGTGAAGTGAAAGATTCCACATTCAAACAGAAGAATTAAGTGCCATTTACCTGGTTCCATCCATATTCCTATGCATTTGCCATGATAGTGGTTAACATAAGAGCTGCTAACCAGAAATGAAGTACAAAAGATGATAATACAGAGCAGATTTGCACTTGACTCACACCCAAGAGGTATTATAAATGAGAAATATCCCCACATTTTAAGTCAATGAAACTTGTGGATTGTCAATCAACTGGGATAGAGTTTAAGCCTGGTTCTAAGGATATAACCTAACTATTTCACCAATAACAGTAATCCCATTTGTCGTGATTATTTCTGGAGCATGAATTAAACCAGATGTTGTCTAATTAGGTCAATTGTTTATTTATTCTAGAAGGGGTTCATGCACCTGTAATTATTATACAAGTTCGAACTCAGGTTTTTTTTTTTTTTAACCCAGTTAACACAAATTTTAACTGATTTAGTGATAATGCAAAAAAAGTGCTGTTGCTGATGATAATGGTGATGATATACACCCGTCCTATCCCATAAGTATTTTATATAATTAATACTGACAGAAGCTTGGGTGAAATTTTGATTTGCTCTACAAGCATGACTAAAACCAGTGAGATATCACAGGTGTCTCCTATGAACAATAGGCATATTGGTTTTGACAGACCCTAAACCAAAGATGTCTCTATAATAGCTGACTGGAATATCATATTTTTAATACCATTAGGTGACCATTTATATATTTTTTATAACTGGTCCTTATTAATGGTAAGATAAATGGGACATTAATAGATTTGAATATCAGTATAACAACAGGGAACTGCAAGAAATTCAACCGAGATTCAGAAGAGGGAGTGGAACCAGGGATATCATTGCTGATGTCAGATGGATCCTGGCTGAAAGCAGAGAATACCAGAAGGATGTTTACTTGTGTTTTACTGGCTATGCAAAGACATTTGACTGTGTGAATCATAACAAATTACGGATAACATTGTAAAGAATGGGAATTCCAGAACACATAATTGTGTTACCAGGAACCTGTACATGGATCAAGAGGCAATTGTTCAGACAGAACATGGGGAGACTGAATGGTTTACAGTAAAGAAAGGTGAGTGTCAGGGTTGTGTCCTTTCATCATACCTATTCAATCTCTGTGCTGAGCAAATAATCTGAGGAACTGGACTATATGAAGAAGAATGAGGTATCAGAATTGGTGGAAGACTCATTACAGCCTGCATTATGCAGATGACACAACCTTGCTTGCTGAAAGTGAAAAGGATTTGAAGCATTTACTGACAAAAATCAAAGACTACAGCCTTCGTTATGGATTACACTTCAACACAAAAAAAAAAAATCCTCACCACTGGACCAATAAGCCAAACCATGATAAACAGAGAAAAGATTGAAGTTGTCAAGGATTTCATTTTACTTGGATCCACAATCAATACCCATAGCAGCAGCAATCAAGAAATCAACAGATGCTATTTCCAGAGGCAGAGCCAAGTTGGCAGAATAGACAGCTGCTTCCAGCGAGCCCTCTTTACAACAAACACCAGAAAATAACAAGTGAAACAAGTATATTTATAACAAGCTAGGAGCCCTGAGTATCAAAGGCAAGCTTAGAAAAAGAACTGAGGGGCAGGGGGAGGAAGAGATGGTTCAGAAGTGGAGAGGAGTTACCAGACCTGAATCATGGGGAGCCCTCAGGCACCATTCCCAGGAGCTGCAGTGGCGGGGTTGGTACTAGAGTTCGGCCACAGCTTCCTCAGGGAGAAGCATTCAGCCATACAGCCTACTCTGACCTCCGGAACCAGAGAAGAACGGCGCTCTCAGCAAAAGCTAATTACCTGCATATATTTCACCGCACCCCCCACTCTGCCTCCCCACCCCCCTACTCCCAAGATGGCTTCAGTGGCTGACTTCCCTGGGACTGAGATAGGTCCTGTTGAGAGCCTAGACTCATCCTCACGGGCTTTGAGAAGGAATAAATTTGCAATTGGGGAAAAAACATAATTTACCAGCTCCATTAACTGGGGAAGTTCAGGACAGAAGCAGCTCCTGATCAGACATAAACGGTCCATAGACTTTTACAACCTTTCGCCTCTGCATGGACCCGTCTAGGCCTATTTCAGGAGAATAGGCCCCTGTTGGCAAACTATTTCAGCTGTGCGGTGGAGAGGTGGGTGTTTGATGTTTGACATTGCTTTGCCTATTAAACAGGGTCCTCACCTACCCATATCAGGGACCTAAGGACTGATGGCTCCACTCAGGTCACCCAGCCTCCTGCAAAAGGGGTCCGAGGATAACTGGCACTTCTCAGTCCTTACAACCAAAAATGTTGGGTGCCCATGGTCCATCTGAAGAACCCACCCACCTGTACACTCTAGGGAATAGGGGCACACTTTCCTCAGAGATACTTGGGGGATGATTCTCAGCCCCCTGCCTTGTTCAGAGTATGGCCACCTGCTACAACCAGATACAGGTACCTGCACTAATCACCCCTGCCCCTCTAAGGGTGTGGGACACAGCCTGCACCACACACTTGATGATCAGCTACCTAGACACCTGAGCTGAATTCATACAAGAAAACTGAATGCACTCCTAGACTGATCTACCTGAGAACAGCTCTAACCATCTGGTGAGAGGACATCAGAGCTCCAAAAGTGAAAATAATCAAGTTAGCTCACTCAAGCAACCCATCTGGGCATATCAAAACAAAACAAAGCAAGAAGCTATGACACAGTAAGCAAACATAAAATAAACTAATACAATAACTTATAGATGGCTCAAAGAAAACAGTCAATTTCAGGTCACAAAAAGAAACAGACCATAATCACCTCAACAAAATCTCAAAACAAAGAATCAAGGGATCTTCTAGATGAAAGTGCATTCCTGGAATTACCAGAGGCAGAAAACAAAACATTAATATGCAGAACCTTTCAAGACATCAAGAAGGAAATAAGGCAATGCGCAGAACAAGCCAAGGAACATACAGATAAAGCAATTGAAGAAATTAAAAAGATTATTCAGGAACATAATGAAAAATTTCATAAGCTGGAAAAATCCATGGACAGACAGCAATCAGAAATTTAGAAAATTAACAATAAAATTAAAGAAATAGACAACTCCAATAGAAAGCCAGAGAAGCAGATTTGAGCAAATGGAAGGCATAATTTCTGAACTTGAAGATAAAGCACTTGGCACTCATATGTTTGAAGAAAAATCAGATAAAAGAATTTTTAAAAAATGAAGAAAGCTTAAGAATCATGGCAGACTGTATGAAGGGAAATAACCTACGAGTGATTGGAGTTATCAGAACAGGGAGGGATAATACAAAATACAGAGAAAATTGTTGAAGATTTTTTAGCAGAAAACTTCCCTGATATCATGAAAGATGAGAAGATATCTATCCAAGATACTCATCTAACTGAACATGAGGCCGATGTCAAAAGAAAGTCTCCAAGACAGATTATACTTGAACTTGCCAAAGCCAAAGATAAAGAAAGAATTTTAAGAGCAGCTAGGGATAAAGGAAAAGTCACCTAGAAAGGAGAGCCAATAAGAATAAGCTTGGACTACTAGGCAGAAACCACACAGGCAAGAAGGCAATGGGATGACATATAAAAAGTTGAAGGAAAAAATTGCCAGCCAAGAATCATATATCCAGCAAAAATGTCTCTCAAATGTAAAGGTGAAATTAAGACATTTCCAGATAAACAGAAGTTTAGAGAATTCATAAAAACCAAAGCAAAACTACAAGAAATACTAAAGGGAGTTCTTTGGCTAGAAAATCGATAATATCAGGTATCAACCAAAGACTAGAACACTGGGCAGAGCAACCAGAAGTCAACCCAGATGGGGAAATCCAAAAAAACAAAGCAAGATTAAGAAAAAAAAAACCTCAAAACAGGGTAACAGCAATGTTATCATATAAAAGAAGACAACATTAGAATAATAAAGAGGGAGTAAGAAATGTTATCATACACCTTCCATATGGAGAGAAAAATACGGCGATACAAAGAAATAAAAGTTACGTTTAAATTTAGAAAAATAGGGGTAAATAACAAGGTAACCACAAAGGACATAAACTATCCTACTCATCAAAAATAAAAAAAAAAAATAGAGACTCAGCAGAAACAAAATCAACAACAACAAATATGAGGAAAGGACAATATATAAAGAAAATCTACTCGTCACATAAAATCAAGTGGGAAAAAGAAACTGTCAACACACAAAAAAAGACATCAAAATGATAGCACTAAATTCACACCTATCCATAATTACTCTGAATGTAAATGGACTAAATGCACCAATAAAGAGACAGAGAGTGGCAGAATGGATTAAAAAACAAGATCCATCTATACGCTGCCTATAAGAAACATACATTAGAATTAGAAACACAAACTAAAACTCAAAGGATGGAAAAAATATATCAAGCAAACAACAATCAAAAAAGAGCAGGAGTAGCAAATTAATTTCTGACAAAATAGACTTTAAAGTTAAATCCATCATAAAGGATAAGGAAGGACACTATATAATGATTAAAGGGACAATACACCAAGAAGATATAACCATATTAAATATTTACACATCCAATGACAGGGCTGCAAGATACATAAAACAAACTCTATCAGCATTGAAAAGTGAGATAGATAGCTCCACAATAATACTAGGAGACTTCAACACACCACTTTCAGTGAAGGACAGGATATCCAGAAAGAAGCTCAATAAAGACACGGAAGATCTAAATGCCACAATCAACTA
The DNA here is from genome assembly GCF_030014295.1 of Loxodonta africana. Classification (NCBI taxonomy): domain Eukaryota; kingdom Metazoa; phylum Chordata; class Mammalia; order Proboscidea; family Elephantidae; genus Loxodonta; species Loxodonta africana. The sequence continues at coordinate 135,288,133 of NC_087348.1, forward strand.
ACATGACCTCATAGACATATACAGAACACTCAAACCAACAGCAACCAATTATATTTTCTTTTCTAGTGCACATGGAACATTCCCTAGAATAGACCACATATTAGGTCATAAAGCAAGCCTTAGCAGAATCCAAAACATTCAAATATTACAAAGCATCTTCTCTGACCAGAAGGCCATAAAAGTGGAAATCAATAACGGGAAAAGCAGGAAAAAGAAATCAAACACTTGGACACTGAACAATACCCTGCTCAAAAAAGATTGGATTATAGAAGTCATTAAGGATGGAATAAAGAAATTCATAGAATCCAATGAGAATGAAAACACTTCCTGTCAGAACCTTTGGGACACAGCAAAAGCGGTGCTCAGAGGCCTATTTATATCAATAAATGCACACATACAAAAAGAAAAAATGGCCAAAATGAAAGAATTATCTCTACAACTTGAAGAAATAGAAAGACAGCAACAAAAGAAACTCACAGGTACTAGGAGAAAGCAAATAATAAAAATTAGAGCAGAACTAAATGAAATAGAAAACAGAAAAACAATGGAAAGAATTAACAAGACCAAAAGCTAGTTTTTTTGAAAAAAATCAACAAAATTGATAAACCACTAGCCAAAATGACAAAAGAAAAACAGGAGAGGAACCATATAACCCAAATCTATTACAACACACTCAACTGAAATTAAAAGAATCATATCAGATTACTCTGAAAAATTGTACTCTAACAATTTGAAAACCTAGAAGAAATGGATGAATTCCTAGAAACACATTACCTACTTAAACTAACACAAACAGAAGTAGAACAATTAAATAGACCCATAACAAAAGATGAGGTGAAAAAGATAATCAAAAAACTCCCCCCCCAAAAAAAAAAACTCTGCCCCGGACAGTTTCACTGAAGAGTTCTACCAAACTTTCAGAGAAGGATTAACACCACTACTACTAAAGGTATTTCAGAGAACAGAAAAGGACAGGATACTCCCAAACTCATTCTATGAAACCACCATATCCCTGATACCAAAACCATGTAAAGACATCACACACACACACAAAAATTACAGACCTATATCCCTCATGAACTTAGATGTCAAAATCCTCAACAAAACTCTAGCCGATAGAGTTCAACAACATATCAAAAAAATAATTCACCATGATCAAGTGGGATTCATACTAGGTATGCAGGAATGGTTCAACATTAGAAAAACCTTTAATCTAATCCATCATATAAATAAAACAAAAGACAAGAATCACATGATTTCATCAATTGATGCAGAAAAGGCATTTGACAAAGTTTGACACCATTCATGATAAAAACTCTCAGCAAAATAGGAATAGAAGGAAAATTCCTCAGCATAATAAAGGGCATTGATACAAAACCGATAGCCAACATCATCCTAAATAGAGAGAGCCTGAAAGTATTCCCCTTGAAATAGGGAACCAGACAAGGATGCCCTTTATCACCACTCTTACTGAACACTGTGCTGGAGGTCCTACCCATAGCAATTAGGCTAGATAAAGACATAAAGGGCATCCAGATTGGCAAGGAAAAAGTAAAAGTATCTCTATTTGCAGATGACATGATCTTATACACAGAAAACCCTAAGGAATCCTCCAGAAAACTACTGAAACTAATAGAAGAGTTCAGCAGAGTATCGGGATACAAGATAAACATACAAAAATCAGTTGGATTCCTCTACACCAACAAAAAGAACATCGAAGAGGAAATCCCCAAATCAATACCATTTACAATAGCCCCGAAGAAGATAAAATACTTAGGAATACATCTTACCAGAGACGTAAAATACCTAAACATAGAAAACTAGAAGACGCTACTGCAAGAAACCAAAAGAGACCCACCTAGGTGGAAAAACATACGTTGCTCATGGATTGGAAGACTTAACATTATAAAAATGTCTATTCTATCAAAAGCGATCTATAGATTTAATGCAACTCCGAGCCAAATTCCAACTTTTAAAAAATAATTTGTATTGTGCTTTAAGTGAAAGTTTACAAATCAAGTCAGTCTCTCACATATAAACTTATATACACCTTACTACACAATGAGACAGCCCGCTCCCTCCTTCCAGTCTCTCTTTTCGTGACCGTTTTGTAAGCTTCTAACCCTCTCTACCCTCCCATCTTCCCTCCAAACAGGAGATGCCAACATAGTCTCAAGTGTCCACCTGATACAAGTAGCTCACTCCTTATCATCTCTCTCTCCAATCCATTGTCCAGTCCAATCCATGTCTAATGAGTCCAATGACATTTTTTAATGAGATGGAGAAAAAAATCACCATCTTCATAGGGAAGGGAAAGAGGCCCCAGATAAGTAAAGCATTACTGGAAAAGAAGAATAAAGTGGGAGGCCTCACTCTACCTTATTTTAGAACATATTATACTGCCACAGTAGTCAAAACAGCCTGGTACTGCTACAACAACAGATACATAGACCAATGGAACAGATTTGAGAATCCAGACATAAACCCATCCACATATGAGCAGTTGATATTTGACTAAGGCCCCAAAACAGTTAACTGGGGCAAAGACAGTTTTTTTAACAAATGATGCTGGCATAACTGGATATCCATCTGCAAAAAAATGAAACAAGACCCATACCTCACTCCATGCACAAAAACAAACTCAAAATGGATCAGAGACCTAAACGTAAAATCTAAAATGATAGAGATCATGGAAGAAAAAATAGGGGCAACATTAGGAGCCCTAATACATGGCATAAACAGTACACAAAACATTATTAACAATGCAGAAGAAAAACTAGATAACTGGGAGCTCCTAAAAATCAAACACCTATGCTCATCCAAAGACTTCACCAAAAGAGTTAAAAGATTACCTAGACTGAGGAAAAGTTTTTAGGTATGACATTTCCAATCAGTGCCTGATCCCTAAAATCTACATGATACTGCAAAAATTCAACTACAAAAAGACAAATAACCCAATTAAAAAATTGGTAAAAGATATGAACAGACACTTCACTAAAGAAGACATTCAGGTAGCTAACAGATACATGAGGAAATGTTCATGGTCATTAGCCATTAGAGAAATGCAGATCAAAACTACAATGAGATCCCATCTCACTCCAACAAGGCTGGCATTAATCCAAAAAACACAAAACAAGAAATTTTGGGGAAGTTGTGGAGAGATTGGAACACTTATACACGGTTGGTGGGAATGTAAAATGGTACAACCACTTTTGAAATCAATTTGGCGCTTCCTTAAAAAACTACAAATAGAACTACCATATGATCCAGCAATCCCACTCCTTGGAATATATCCTAGAGAAATAAGAACTTTTACAGGAACAGATATATGCACCCTTATGTTCATTGCAGCACTGTTTACAATAGCAAAAAGATGGAAGCAACCAAGGTGCCCATCAACGGATGAATGAATAAATAAACTATGGTATATTCACACGACAGAATACTACGCATCGATAAAGAACAGTGATGAATCTGTGAAACATTTCATAACATGGAGCAACCTGGAAGGCATTATGCTGAGTGAAATTAGTTACAAAAGAATAAGTATTGTATAAGACCACTACTATAAGAACTGAGAAATAGTTTAAACAGAAGAAAATATTCTTTGATGGTTAAGAGAGATGGGAGGGAGGGAGGGAAGGAGAGAGATATTCACTAATTAGGTAGTAGATAAGAACTACTTTAGGTGATGGGGAAGACAACACACAACACACAACTGGAGGTCAGCACAACTGGACTAAACCAAAAGCAAAGAAGTTTCCTGAATAAACTGAATGCTTCGAAAGCCAGAGTAGCAGGGGCAGGGGTTTGGGGACCATGGTTTCAAGGGACATCTAAGTCAACTGGCATAATGAAATCTATTAAGAAAACATTCTGTATCCCACTTTGGAGATTGGCATCTGGGGTCTTCGGCCCTAGCAAGCGGCCATCAAAGATGCATCAATTGGTCTCAGTCCACCTGAATCAAAGGAGAATGTAGAGCACCAAGGACACAAGGCCATTATGAGCCCAAGAGACAGAAAGGGCCACATAAACCAGAGACTACCCCAGCCTGAGACCAGAAGAACTAGATGGTGCCCAGCTACAACTGATGACTTCCCTGACAGGGAACACAGAGAACCCCTGAGGGAGCAGGAGAGCAGTGGGATACAGACTCCAAATTCTCGTAAAAAGACCAGACTTAATGGTCTGACTGAGGCTAGAAGGACCCTGGTGGTCATGGCCTCCAGACCTTCTGTTGGCCCAGGACAGGAACCATTCCCAAACCCAACTCTTCAGACAGGGATTGGACTGGACAGTAGGTTGGAGAGGGATGCTGGTGAGGAGAGAGCTTCTTGGATCAGGTGGATACTTGAGACTATGTTGGCATCTCCTGTCTGGAGGGAAGAGGAGAGGGTAGAGAGGGTTAGAAGTTGGAGGAATGGACATGAAAAGAGAGAGTGGAGGGAGGGAGTAGGCTGTTTCATTAGGGGAACAGCAATTGGGAGTATGTAACACCTTGTTAAAAAAAAATTTTTTTTTAGCAAGGTGTATATAAGTTTTTGTGTGAGAGACTGACTTGATTTGTAAACTTTCACTTAAAGCACAATAAAAATTAAAAAAAAAAAAAGAAAGAAATCAAAAGACACATTGCATTGGGCAAATCTGCCGCAAAGAACTTCTTTAAAGTGTTGAAAAGCAAATATGTCACCTTGAAGACTAAGGTGTGCCTGACCCAAGCCATTGTGTTTTCAATCGCCTAATATGCATGTGAAAGCTGGACAATGAATAAGGAAGACCAAAGAAGAACTGACGCCTTTGAATTGTGGCCTTGGCAAAGAATATTGAATGCACTGCCAAAGAAGGAACAAATCTGTCTTGGAAGAAGTACAACCAGAATGCTCCTTGGAAGCAAGGATGGCGTGACTGTGTCTTACATACTTTGGACATGTTGTCAGGAAAGATCAGTTCCTGGAGAAGACATCATGCTTGGTAAAGTACAGGATCAGCGGAAAAAAGGAAGACCCTCAAAGAGATAGATTGACACAGTGGGTGCGACAATGGGCTCAAACATAGTAACGATTGTAAGAATGGCACAGGACCAGGCAGTGTTTTGTTCTGTGATACATAGGTTGGCTATGAGTCAGAACAGACTTGATGGCACCTAACAACCACAATCGATTTGAAAATGATACCTTCAGTTCTTTTTTACTCCAATTTACTGAATGTTCTGGTTGACTCATAGTGCCACAGTATTTCAAATTTATTTTCCTAACTTTTTTCAGATTCTTTGAAATGATCCTACTGAGTGATTTGGATAACTTTTATACACAACTTCCATCAACCTAGTTGCATGGTATATTCAAATATTAACAACAACAACAAAAAATTAGTCAACCCATTTATTTAAGTCTGATTAGAGCCACTTCGTTTCTCACAAAATGATTTAATAAATATCTAATTATTTTACAAATAATTGTGTTGACATTTGTAAACATATTCCATTTTTTCATGCTTTATTTGAGTCATATTAAGCCCTGATATCCTCCTTCCTTTTGGGAATGTGAGAGTGGAGAGGCAATTAAGAATAATCCACAGCGGGCTCCAGTCAGGCATTTCCTTTCCATGGACCCTTCCTTTATGATAAAAATCTCACATGAGATGATTCTAGATGATGTAATTATAAAAAAAAAAAAAAAGGAGAGTAAAATTCCCATGTTTCCATATGAGGTTTAATTTCACTGTGAATTAAATTACCTTGATTAGTGTTTATTTTCCTGGTACCACACACGAGCAGCTGCGCATAGAAGATATTGCTTTTTTAAGATATTTCTATTCATTTGTTTAACTTTAAGAGTCTTTTTTGGGACCCAGTCAAGACAGCCAAATTGCATTTGGTTCTTTTTCTGGTCTTTAGGAGCCAATGATGTAACCACCAGGAAGGTAAGTAGTCATAAAAATGAATGTTTCTGCAAAAATGAGTTCAAATGCATGACTGCAGGACATCAGGAAAGTTCTGGATGAAATACGATGAATATGTTGCTGCTTTTAAGATTTGGTGGAAACCCTGGTGGCATAGTGGTTAAGTGCTATGGCTGCTAACCTAAGGGTCGGCAGTTTGAATCTGCCAGGCGCTCCTTGGAAACTCTATGGGGCAGTTCTACTCTGTCCTATAGGGTCGCCATGAGTAGGAATTGACTCGACGGCACTGGGTTTGGTTTGGTTTATCGGTTCTAAGATTTTGCAGGTAAGGATAAATTTTCTTAATCTTTTTATTCCCATAAATGATTGTCTAATCAAATATACATTATTCTATATTAAACACCGTTGTAGAAGCAACCTTCTATATGTTCCTTCTATGAACATATTTTACATTTTGTTTGATTATTACTGTTCTAGTCCTACCCTTCTGAGAACCAGTCCTTTTGAAATCCTCACCTGCTCTTCATATTAGGTTTCTAACTTACTCTTCTTACATTAATAACAAAATATTAACATCTATATTTATAAATTTATCACTTCAACATGACAGTTAAATTATCTAGCCTGATGTATGGATTCAATAGATAATAAGTAACATATTTATATTTTCTTACTATTTTAAATAACTTTCGCATGCCAGTGCAGGAATTATCTATATTTCAAGAAGGTAAATTTGCTTACTTAGATGCATACCCCCAATAGCATATAAACACTGAAATTCAACCTAGCGTTTGTGAATTCACAATGAAACTGAAAGGGAAACAAAAAGAGGTAGCATAGAAAGAAAGAAGAAAGGAAGGAAGGAAACGTATCTGACAAACTGTCTAGAAGCTTGGAGTGAGTAAAGGCAGGTAGAAGAAATAGCAATATTTGTTAGTATTGGCTTTGTTTCATCCATTGTCAGAAGTAAGTGTCATACGTATGTATATATATATATATATATATGTATATTCTTTCCAGATGAGGGTCATCATCCCATTTTGTGGGTGAGTAAATCAAGGCTACGGAAAGTAAAGAAGCATACTTAAAGTCATCAGCCAATTAAGGGCAGAGTGGGATCACAAATACAAATCTGCCTAATTAAAAAGCCAACATTGTATCAATGATATTTCCCTTAATGTTATAATGGCTCCCACTTTATACTTACAATGTAAGCATTGCTGGACAGTATAAAATATCTATTTGATTCCTGAGTTTCCTATACAAAAAAGTAATGATGAAAGTGGTGAGAAATTTAAAGTATTGAACACTACAAACACTCTGGGCTGTACCATACGTAATACGACATGAACAATTGACTTCGTTCTCCAAAAGTAAAAGATAAGAAATATTAGACAGTAAAGATAATTTAAATCTATTAGCCAGCAAAACGTGAAAATAGTAGCCCATCCACTCCTGGCCGTCTACTCTGTTAGCATCATAATCGCTATTCAGAGACTGATGCTGAGTTTGTGCCATTGAGAATGGGTGAAAACAGGAGCACCAACTGGTCTCAAAGGCATTTAAACCCCTACTGAGATCTGGAGCTAATCATTTGATCTTACTTATTTGGAATTTATTATAATTTTCGATCAATTTACATTTTAAACTTTTAAACATTACATAATTCTCTTTGACATATTTCATGCACTAAATACATAGCTGGAATATAAGCTTATCAATTTATCTGACTTATTACAAGAAAGGAGTCCTGGTGATGTAGTGGATTCCAACCTGGCTGCTAACCAAAAGGCCGACAGTTCAAATCCACCAGCCACTCCTTGGAAGCCCTTATGGGGCAGCTCTCCTCTGTCCTATAGAGTCGGTATGAGTTGGAATCAACTTGATGACAACAGGTTTGGTTTAGTTTTTTTATCACAAGAAAAATCTAAATGTTAACATCATTTTTGGTGAATTCATATTTTGAAATTTTAAAAAATGTACATATCTAAAAAAAGCATAGATTGTAACCTGTTTTACAAATGTTGAAATTAAGTTTTATAGTGAGTAAGTATTGCCAATATACAGCTAGTCAATGAAGGAAGTAAAACCCAGGTAATTGAAACTTGATTCTAAATCCCATTCTGTCTCCACAAAAATGTAATTACCCATATGTTTAATCATGCCTGAACTCTGAGTGGACAAGAAGAAATATAATAAAAGAAAACAACAACAACAAATAAAATGAAACACTGTTGTAAGTGTTACGGTAGAGAAATAAGAAAGACATTTAAAAGTAAATAACAAGGCTTCAACAACAGGTAAAGAGCTCAGTAAGGCAGTAAACATCTTGAGTCGACAATAGTGACCATAGTGCTATAGGATGTAAAAAAAAAAAAAAAAGACTTCACAGGGACACAGAGTGATCAGTGTCACATAAAATGGTGGTGGGACTAGAACTTGGGTTTACAGCACTGTGAAGATTTTCAAAGCTATTTAGGAAGTGGTAAAGGGAAAAGTAATGGATTCAGAATGGGAAGAGTTGTGAGCAAAGCTATGTTTATGTAATGATTTAAGCATTTTTTCTATAGCATGAGACTTGTAAAATGATTTATTGCATTAAAATAATACTTGAATGACATGGACAACTAGTTTAATTCCAATAAATCAGAAATTGCAATACCTGCTAAAGGGAAAAGCTGCTGGATGCACATTTTGAAACATCTAGCTATTTTATTTCAGTGTCAAGATGCTCAGCTCTTTTACATAATGCTGGTAACCTCTGCTGCACTTATTTTTTATTCTTTGTTTTCTGTTTCTATCTGTCATGATAATAGACATCTATTGACTTATTCTGCTGTTTAATGTGTTTTTATTTGTTTTTGTCTTTTTTAACCATCGGAATTATTACATTAAACATTTACCTACAAGTACACCTATAGTTATGGAACATATTTGTTGTTGAAACTTTCATGTTAAAATATTTTTTGATTCAGTATTCTCTAGCCACAATAGTCCCTCCAACTCTTTAAACCATTGGAACATCACTTTATAATTTGAAATGTAATGATATACACATTATTACACACCTGATTGTTGCCTTAAGCCACATAGTGGTGAAAAATTTATATAGAGACGATGATTTGATGAAATAGTGGTTTGCCTAATAATAAAACTTAACATTTTTATAAGATTTTTCACTGTACTTTTCAAGGAGAGATTTGGAGCCAATTCTTGAACAATGCTCTTGGCAGGCTGAAGAGTTTTTACCTTAGTAGAAGGTGAAGAGCAGTGGCAAATATTGAGACAAAGCTGTCTTTCTTCCTGTGCTGAGATGAAGGTCCGTGTGGCTGTGTGGAACTGCATCTGGTAGAGAATTTCTAAAGGGAGCCAAGACCCACTATGCAATTTCTTCATCCTTAGAGTTAAATAACCGTAAGAATATTTCCTATACTTCAATTTATTCTTGAACACTGAGTGAATGGTCAAAAAAATGAATGACATTGGGTAATATTTGTGAGAAAACTACGTGTAGAATGTTCATTATATGTACACAGAACTCTGGGTATATGGAGCAAGAAAAATATCTACAAAAAAAATGAATTAATTAAGAGAATTAGATTCCGGCAACCAACACAGAACCAATATGCACTTATGTCTTTAAAAAAAAAAAATTTAGTGATGTTCAATATCCAATGCCTTTATTTTTAATTGACTTGCTTACAGAGCTGTGTTTTGTTCTAGAGATCAGTGTTATGAAGGCAAGTGGGACTTTCTGAGGCACCGCAAATGAAGTCAGTGTGATTATGTATATCCAACTGGGGATCCATCATCAAAACTGTTGGTAAACTATTGGTAAGTAAGCACTTTTATTCAACCTATTTCTGACTAAAAGAGCCAGTCCCCAAAATATACTAAAAGGTGGATGTCATGGATTGTATTATGTCCCCCCGCCCCAAAATGTGTCTGTCAAGTTGGTTAGGCCATGATTCCCAGTGTTCTGTAGTTGTCCTCCATTTTGTGATTGTAATTTTATGTTAAAGAGGATTAGGGTGGGATTGTAACAAAAACATTACTAACAAGGTACAAGTACCCAAAGAGAAATTAGATAACTCCTAGAAATCAAACACTTATGCTCATCCAAAGTCTTCACCAGAAGAGTAAACTGATTACCTACAGACTGGGAAACAGTTTTTAGCTATAACATTTCCGATCAGCATCTGAACTCTAAAATCTACATGATATTGCAAAAACTCAATAACAAAAAGACAAATAACCCGTTTTAAAAATGGGCAAAGGATAGGAACAGGCACTTCAACGAAGAAGACATTCAGGCAGGTAACAGATACATGAGGAAATGCTCACAATCATTAGCCGTTAGAGAAATGTAAATCAAAACTACAATGAGATACCATCTCACTCCAGCAAGGCTGCCATTAATCCCAAATCACAAAATAATAAATGTTGGAGAGGTTGTAGAGAGACTGGAACACTTATTCACTGCTGGTGGGAATTTAAAATGGTGCAGCCACTTTGGAAATCAATCTGGCACTTCCTTAAAAAGCTAGCAATACACCTACCATAGCATATGGCAATCCCACTCCTTGGAATATATCTTAGAGAAATAAGAGCCTTTATATGAACAGATATATGCACAACCATGTTCATTGCAGCACTGTTTACAATAGCAGAAAGATGGAAGTAACCAAGGTGACCATCAACAGATGAATGCATAAATAAATTGTGGTGCATTCACATGATGGAATACTTCACACAGATCAAGAACAATGATGAATCCGTGAAACATTTCATAGCTTGGAGGAATCTGGAGGGCATTATGCTGAGTGAAATTAGTCAGTTGCAAAAGGACAAATATTGTATGAGACCACTGTTATAAGCACTCAAGAAATAGTTTAAACAGAGAAGAAAATATTCTTTGATGGTTATGAGGGTGGGAAGGAAGGGAGGGAGAAGGATATTCACAAATTTAGATAGTAGACAAGAACTATTTTAGGTGAAGGGAAAGACAACATACAACAAAGGAGAGGTCAGCATAACTGGACTAAATCAAAAGCAGTTTCCTGAATAAACCAAATGCTCCAAAGGCCAGAGTAGCAGGGGCAGCAGTTGGGGGACCATGTTTTCAGGGGACATCTAGGTCAATTGGCATAATAAAATCTATTAAGAAGACATTCTGCATCCCACTTTGGTGAGTGGCGTCTGCAGTCTTAAAAACACTATCAAGCAGCCATCTAAGATGCATCAATTGGTCTCAACCCACCTGGAGCAAAGGAGAATGAAGAACACCAAAGATACAAGGTAATTATGAGTCCAAAAGACAGAAATGGCCACGTAAATCCAAGACTACATCAGCCTGAGACTGGAAGAACTAGATGGTGCCCGTCTACAACCGAAGACTGCCCCGACAGGGAACGAAACAGAGCATCCTTGATGGAGCACGAGAGCAGTGAGATGCAGACCTCAAAGTCTCATAAAAAAATCAGACTTAATGATCTGACTGAGACTAGAGGAACCCTGGAGGTCATGGTCCCCAGACCTTCTGTTGGCCCAAGACTGGAACCATTCCCAAAGCCAACTCTTCAGACAGGGATTGGACTTGATTATAGGATAGAAAATGATAGAGGTGAGGAGTGACCTTCTGGTCTCAAGTGGACACATAAGACTATGTGGGCAGCTCCCGTTTGGAGGGGAGATGAGAAGGCAGAGGGGGACAGAAAGTGGCTGAATGGACACGGGGAATACAGGGCTGAGAGAAGGAGTGTGCTGTCTCATTAGTGGGAGAGGAACTAGGAGTACATAGCAAGCTGTATACAAATTTTTGTATGAGAGACTGACTTGATTTGTAAAGTTTCACTTAAAGCACACACACACAAAAGATGGGAAGAATACACAGAATCACAGTACCAAAAGAAATGGTCGACTTTCAGTCGTTTCATGAGGTGGCATATGATCAAGAACTGGTAGTAGTGAAGCAAGAAGTCCAAGCTACACTGAAGGCACTGGCGAGAAACAAGGCTCCAAGAGCTGACAGAATACCCACTGAGTTGGTTCAACAAACAGATGCAGCACTGTATATGCCCACTCCATCATGCAAAGAAATTTGGAAGCTAGCTACCTGGCCAACAGACTGCAAGAGATGCATGTTTGTGTCCATTCCAAAGCAAAGCGATCCAACAGATTGTGGAAGTTATGAAATGTAAATCATAGTATTAGTAAATATGGTAAACAAACAAACAAACTATCTACTCTACAGTGAATATGACATTCTATCCCCAGGAGATCCAGTGAGTTTATGATGTTGTTGTTAGGTGCTGTTGGGTCAGTTCCAACTCATAGCGACCCTATGTACAACAGAACGAAACAGTGCCCAGCCCTGGGCCTTTCTCATTGCTATGTTTGAGCCCGCTGTTGCAGCCACCGTCTCAATCTGTCTCGTTGAGGATCTTTGTCTTTTTCACCGACCCTCTACTTTACCAAGCACGATGTCTTTTTCCAGGGACTGATCCCTCCTGATAATATGTCCAGAGTACGTGAGACCAAGTCTTGCCACCCACCTTTCTAAGGAGCATTCTGGCTGTACTTCTTCCAAGACAGGTGTGTTCATTCTTCTAGCAGTCCATGGTATATTCATTATTCTTCACCAACAACATAATTCAAGTTTCAGTTTTTTTGTCTTCCTTATTCATTGTCCAGCTTTAGCTGCATATGAGGCGATTGAAAATACCATGCCTTGGTTCAGGCACGCCTTAGTCCTCAAAGTGACATCTTCGAATTTTAACACTTTAAAGAGGCCTTTTGTAGCAGATTTGCCCAATAAAATATGTCATTTGATTTCTCGAAGTCTGCTTCCGTAGGCGTTGATTGCAGATCCAAGTAAAATGAAATCCTTGACGACTTCAGTATTTTCTCTGTTTGTTGTGATTTTTTTTTTATTGTTCCAGTTGTGAGGATGTTTGTTTTCTTTATGTTGAAGTGTAATCCATACTGAAGGCTGAAGTCTTTGATCCTCATCAGTAAGTGCTTCAAGTTGTCTTCACTTTCAGTAAGCAAGGTTGTGTCATCTGCATGTCTAGGCTGTTAATGAGTCTTCCTCCAATCCTGGTGCCCCTTCTTCTTCATATGATCCAGCTTCTTGGACTGTATGGATTATATGTTTTTTTAAAGACACTGAGTTTTTGGTAATTTACTACGGCAGCCCTAGAAAATGAATACAGAGCCCTTCACCAAGGACAAGTCAAGTTAGCACCAAAAATGCTCCTGTAAGGGTAGCCACATAGCATGAGACATGGCAGTTTTTAAAAAGTATGAAGTAAAACTTTCAGCTTTGACAAAGAAAGGGCTCCTCTAAGTCCAAGTTCTAAGTCCATTGCTGTTGGGTCAATTCTATCTCATAGAGACCCTAAAGGACAGAGTAGAATTGACCCATAGGGTTTCCAAGGAGTGGCTGGTAGATTCGAACTGCTTGAATAAGTACTGTGAAAAAATACAACCCTGACACACAACTTTTCTGAGCTTAGTATTAAAACAAAACAAAACAAAACAAAAGTCGCTATCGAGTGGATTCTCACTCATAGGGACCCTACAGGACAGAGTAGAGCTTCCCCACAGGGTTTCCAAGGAGCGACTGGTAGATTCAAACTGCAGACCTTTTGGTAGCCGCCAAATGCATAACCACTGCACCACCAGTGGCTTTCAAATCAGCTATAGGTTGATGATCTCCAAATTCTTAGAACCCGGAAAACTACTCTACCTCAGAGTGGTATCCACAGCTGGGAACTGTTCTCCACACTTGGACGAACTCAGACATCCAAATCTAACATGTCCAGAAAAAAATCTTTTGGTCATTTTCTCAAGTTTGTTCCTCCATGGTTTTCCACATGGTAGAGAATGGCTCTGGTGACCATGCGCTCATGGTAGCCTGAATTCTAGAAGTCACCTTTGATTCTACATTCCCCTCATCCCATGCTTCTGATTGACCAGCAATTCTTGGCAGCTCAAGCTCCAAAGTTCACCTCAAGCCTGCCCACTGTTCCCACCTGCACTTCCACCATCACTCCTCATCCTGACCACTGCAGAAGCATCCTGACCGGTCCTCTGTATTTGCTGTCTTCAAGTTCTCCTGGGCTACAGTTAATTCCTGGGACACATTCTTTCTCAAGACCATTGAACAATAGAAGGGCATTTAGTTGTATGCTACCTCCTCCGCTTGAGCTGCATGCCCCTCAGAAATCACTTTTCACTGTCCACTCTATAATGTCTCTATTCCAATTTCCTGTCTTTGGCCGCACTGCTTTGATAGCATGCATGCATGTGTGCTTCAGGGGTCATGTAGACAGATGCTTGGAGGAATTTTTCTTAGTACAATCATGGTGGTGTGCCATCAAGAGATCTGACTCATATCAACCCTGTATGACAACTTAGAACTGCCTCACAAGGTTTCCTAGGTTGCAGTCTTTATGGCGCAGCCCTGGTGGCCCCGTGGTTAAGAGCTCGGCTGCTAACCAAAGGGTGGGCAGTTCGAATCCAACAGTTGGTTCTTGGCAGAAAGACATGGCAGTCTGCTTCTGTAAAGACTTACAGTCTTAGAAACCCTATGGGGCAGTTCTGCTCTGCCCTATAGGGTCACTATGAGTCGCAATTGATTCAACAGCAACTGGTTTGGATTTTGTTTGGTTAGAATCTTTATGGGAGTCCATCTCCAGATCTTTTCAACCCCTGAGCTGGTGGGTTCCAATGGCCCACCTTTCAGTTAGCCAAGCACTTAACCGTTGCACCTCCAACACTTAACTCTGCAAGCCAGAGGGCCCTCTCCTGACGTCTCCCGTCTCCTCACCCCAGGCACCTTGGCGTTGTCTTGCTTCTAGACCCCACCCTCCCCTCTGGAGGCCCAACCCCCCCACGCCCGCCCCCCACCCGGGCCGCTGAGCGGGGCCGGCAGCCATGTTCCTCGCCCTCCAGCCAGTTACTCCCGGAAGCGCTGGGACGGGCGGTGAGGGGTCCGGGCCGGATGGCGCGCCTTACAGCGGACGGTGTTCGTGCTGCTTTCCGTGCTGTGTTTCCTGAAAGGTATGAAACTCCGGCAGCTGGCTGGAGGGACCCGCTCCCAGACTGAACAAGCCTGGCCCCTCGAAGGTGTGGAGGGAAGGTGCCAGGAGGGCGGGTCCCAGTCCCAGCACCCCGTGGGCTCCAGAGGTTGGAGAGTCCGGACGTTGGGTTAGCAGCTTGCATCGCCCCCTCCGGCGTACCCCGTCCCGAGTGATCCCCAGGGGCGGACGCGGCGCGGGGGCGGACGGACGCAGCCACTCTAGGGGCTGCGAGAGGGAGCCTCTGGCCCGGGAGACGCAGCTGGTCCCCGAAATTTGCGTCCCCATGGATTTGCTGGGGGGGGGGTCCAGCCGCGGGATCCAGCTGCGGAGTGCCCTCGGGCCTGGGGGCTTGAAGGGCTTGGTGAGAAAGGCCGTGTCCAGGGCTGTGCCAAGGTCCCTACTCTGCCCGGGGCGTTTGCGGGCCAAGCTGGGGGATGGGCACCTGCCCCCCCACCTGCTCCCTGTGCCGGGGGGAAACCAAGGCCCAGAGTTCGCCCGGGGGGGTGAGACTCCAGACTGAGGGCGGGGCACTCGCCCCCATTCGTCGTCCCACCCCCACCAGACTCCGTAGGGTGCCAGGGACAGGGGAGAGAGGGATCCCCCGCCCAAGGCCCCGCTGCACCTTACTGTTTTGGGCGCTGTGCCTGGGAGGCTGAGGCACCCCGTGCCCGCGCCCGCGCCCGGCTGGTCTACTCTCGGGGCTGGGGCGTCGGTGCGGCCCCACCGGGAAAGGAAGGGGTCCTGGGAATCTGTGGAGCAGTGCGGGGACCCTACTCCTTGTGGAAGCAGCGATTCAGTGTCTGTTAACAGTGTGCATGCCGGGTCCCGCTCCCCCTCTGGGTGGCGGGCGTGGGGGTAGCAGGAAGGGGTCCTGAGCAACCGTGTTGTTTGTTAACTTAAACGTTTGTGCAGCGTTGTGTACCGGTCGCTGTGGATGCGGTCTCTGGTGCTGAGGGGATTTGAGGGTTCCTCACACTGGCAGGATTTGGAGCCTCTACCCTGGTGGCAGTAGGTTTAGTGGGTTACCCTGGTGGCGTAGTGGTTACGTGCTAAGGCTGCTAGCCAAAAGTTTGGCAGTTTGAATCCACCAGGCGGTCCTTGGAAACTCTGGGGCAGTTCTACTCTGTCCTATAGGGTCGCTATGAGTCAGAATTGACTCGATGGCAACAGGTGTGGTTTTTATTTTAGGTTGGAGATTAGGTGTCTCTCGGGCTGACATTTGAAGGTCTGGAGCTGGCCGTTTATGAGGGTTTATAAGGGTTTTAAGCGCTCCGGCCATGGGCGGCAACCCGATCTTCCAGCCCCTGCGGATGGACCGCCCCCCGCCCCCCTGTGGGGATTGGCTGCCTTGGGACCCCGAGCCCAGAGGGCGGTGAGAAGCTGACAAACGTGAGTGATGCCCTGCAGGCTCCAGCCGTCGGGGCAGCCCTGCTCACGTGGTCTCAATACGGGCAGTCGGCTTCGTGCCTGGGGGGTGGTTTCCGAATGTTCCCTCGTGTCCCCCCACCCCGTGCGGGGCAACAACTCTCCCCTGGGCGGGGACCTAGTAGAGGCCTGCAGGGCATCAGGGTGTGGAGGGGCAGAGCTTGGGCGGGGAGGGCGCGGCCCTGCAGGTTCCTCTACGTGAGCACGGCAGTGGGGTGCGGGTCATGAAGGCTGAGCCTGGTCGAGGACCCACTAGGTCTCGCAGAAGGAGTGGGTTAGGATAATCATAGCATTAATGGGAGTGTTGAGAGAGCGCCCTGGGGCGTTGGGTCCCTCGGGAAGAAAAGCTTCTGCTGTCGCCACTGGAGTGGTACCCAGGTCCGTCCCGGCTTAGGTCCAGGAGGGCCTGGTGGGCAGAACAGAACCGGCGGTGCGCGCGCCCTCTCACGGCCTTGCGCCGAATCGCTGAAGTTCAGTGTCAGGCGATTCT
Source organism: Loxodonta africana (assembly GCF_030014295.1). NCBI lineage: Eukaryota > Metazoa > Chordata > Mammalia > Proboscidea > Elephantidae > Loxodonta > Loxodonta africana. The sequence goes on from NC_087348.1 coordinate 135,305,038, forward strand.
AAGCCATGGTTTTGGAACTCAATAGTGAAGCAGAGCAAAGAAGTGATGCAGTGCCTTGATGAGACCGGTGGAGACACCAAGAAGCAAAGCACAGCTCAAACTTCAAAATTCCACTGAGTGTTAGTAGGATTTGGAGGGAGAAAATAGACGGAGAGTCGAGAGGCCCAGAGATGCAGAAGGGTTAGAGGATTAGGGTTAGGGGTTAGGGTTTGGTGTTAGGGGTTCAGGTTTGGGGGTTAGAGGTTTGGGAGTTAGGTTTAGGGGTATAGGTTTTAGGTGGTTGGGGTTAGGGCTGGGGTTACTAGGCTAGGGCACAAGTGGTTTAGGGTTATGGTTAGGGTTAGAGTGAGGCTGAGGTTGATTCTCCAGTCTTGTGTACCGTCTCTTCCTTCGCCAGAGTTACCACATATCTGTTGTTTGGTTGGAAACCCTGGTGGCGTAGTGGTTAAGACCCACCAGTGCTAACCAAAGGTCTGCAGTTCAAATCCACCAGGCGCTCCTTGGAAACTCTGTGGGGCAGTTCTCATCTGTCTTACAGGGTCGCTATGAGTTGGAATCGACTCAACAGCGGTGGGTTTGGTTTTTTTGGTTATTGTTTAGTTAGCTTTTCTCTACCCACTCTTCGTCTCCCTGGTGAACATCAAGGATTGTTTCTGTGCGTAAATTTTTCATGAGTTTTTATGATAGTGGTCTCTTACTGTATATGTCGTTTTGTGATTGACCTTGGTATGATGCGCTCCAGATTCATCCATGGCGTGAGATGTTTCGGAGATTCATCATTGGTCTTTATTGTCGTGTAGTGTTTCACTGTGTGTATGTACCGTAGTTTGTTTATCCATTCCTCTGTGGACGAGCACTTAGGTTGTTTCCATCTTTTTGCCACTGTGAATAATGTTGCAGTGAACACGGGTGTGCATATGTCTATTCCTGTGACTGCTCATGGAAACCCTGGTGGCTAGTGCTTAAGTGCTACGGCTGCTAACAAAAAGGGTTAGGGTTTGGGGTTAGGGATGTTAGGGTTAGGGTTGTTAGAGTTAGGGTCCTTAGGGTTTGGGGTTAGAGTTTAGGGTTAGGGTTTTTCGGTTAGGGTTTTTGGGTTGGGGTTATGTGTTAGGGTTAGGTTTAGGGTTTGAGGTTAGAGTTTGAAGTTACAGGTTAGGTGTTAGGGGTTGCAGTTTGGGGTTTAGAGTTTTGGGGTTTAGTCATTAGGGTTTGGGTTAGGTTTTAGGGGTTAGAGTTTAGGTTTAGGGTTGGGTTTGGTGTTGGGTTTGTTTAGGATATGTGGTTTGAGGTTAGAGGGTGGGTGTTAGAGGGTTGGGGTTTAGAGGGTTGGGGTTAGAGATTGAGGGAGTTAGAGGGTGAGGGGTTAGAGGGTGAGGGGGTTAGAGGTTGAGAAGATTATAGAGTGAGGGAGTGAGAAGGTGAGGGTGTGAGGAGGTGAATGTTAGGGTTTAGGGTTAGAGGGTTTAGGCTTAGGGTTCAGAGGCTTAGGGTTAGGGGGTTAGGGTTTCAGGGTTCAGAGGTTGGGGTTGGTGTTGTGGTTAGGGTTAGAGGTTTAGGGTTAGAGGATTAGGGGTATGCTTTAGAGGTTTAGGGTTAGGGGTTAGGGCTAGGGTTTAGGGATTCAGGTTTAGGGGTTTGGGATGGGTTTGGGGTAAGGTTTTAGGGTTAGGGTTAGAGGGTTAGGTTTAGGGCTTAGGGCTTAGAGTTTAGGGTTTTAGGACTTAGCTTTTAGGGCTTAGGGCTTAGAGCCTAGGATTTAGGGCTTAAGGTTTAGAGTTCAAGGCTTAGAGTGAGGGCTGAGGGCTGGGGTTAGAGTTTAGGGTTAGGGTATTAGGGTTAGAGGGTTAGATGGTTAAGCGTTTAAGTTTAGGGGTTAGGGGTTGGGGTTAAGGGTGTTAGTGTTTAGGGTTTGGGCGTTTAGGGTGTTAGGTTTAAATGTGTTAGGGCTAAGGGTGTTAGGGTTTTAAGTGTCATGGTTTAGGGTTTAGGGTTAGGTGATAGGGTTAGGCTTAGGCTCATTGTTAGGTTTAGGGCTAGGGATTTGAGGTTTAGAGTTTGGGGCTGGGTTTGGGGGTTGGGGTTAGGTTTAGGGCTAGGGTTAGAGGATTAGGTTTAGAGGGTTAGGGTTCTGGGTTAGGGTTTCAGGTTAGCATTAGAGGGTTAGGGTTCGAGGGTTAGGGTTCGAGAGGTTAGGGGTTAGGGTTAGGTGTTAGGGTTTAGGGTTTATGGTTAGGTTTAGGGTTTGGGCTTTGGGGTTTGAGGTTTGGGTTTAGGGTTTGGGGCTTAGAGTATAGGGTTTAAAGTGTAGGGTTTTGGTGTGTAGTGTTTTGGGGTGTAGGTGTTTAGGTTGTAGGTTTTAGGGTATAGGGGTTTGGGTTTGGGTTAGGGTTAGAGTTTAGGGCCTTGGGGGTTAGGACCTAAGGGCTTAGGGTCTTAGGAGCTTTGGGGCTCAGGGCTTAGGGGCTAGAGTTAGAGGGCTAAGGCCAGAGGGCCAGAAGGCCAGAGGGCCAGGGTTATGGTTTGATTCCTGGCTGGCAATTTTTTTCCTTCAATATTTTGTATAAGTCATCCCATTGCCTTCTTGCCTCCATGATTTTTGCTGAGTAGTTCAAGTTTATTATTATTTACTCTCCTTTGTTGGTGACTTCCTTTATCCCTAGCCTCTCTTTAAGTTCTCTTTATATTTGATTTTGGCAAGTTTGATTATTATATGTCTTGGTCACTTTCTTTTGAGATCTACCTTATGTGGAATTCGATGAGCATCTTTCATGATATCAGGGAAGTTTTCTGCCAACAAATCTTCTGGTACTGCAATCACTCATAGTTATTTCTCTTGATAAAGTCCCACATGATTCTTTGGATTTCTTCATTTAAAATTCTTTTATCTGCTTTCTCTTCAAATATATTAGTCCCAAGAGTTTTATCTTCAGTCTCAGTAATTCTGCCTTCCAGTTCTTCAATTGTGCTCTTCTTACTTTCTATTGAGTTTTCTAACTCTGTAATTTTATTGTTAATCTTCTGAATTTCTGATTGCAGTCTCTCTATGGTTTCTTGCAGCTTATTAAATTTTTAATTATGTTCTTGAGTAACCTTTTTAATTTCTTCAGCTGCTTTATCTGTGTGTTCCATGGCTTGTTCTGCATTTTGCCTCATTTTCTTCCTGATGTCTTTAAGAGTTCTGTATATTAATCTTTTGTATTCTGCATCTGGTAATTCCAGGAATGCACCTTCATCCATAAGATTCCTTGAGTCTTTGTTCTGAGAGCTTGTTGAAGCAATCATGGGTGAGCTTCTTTTTTTTTTTATTTTAATAATTTTTATTGTGTTTTAAGTGAAAGTTTACAAATCAAGCCAGTCTCTCACATAAAAACTTATACACAACTTGTTACATATTCCCAATTACTTTCCCCCCAATGGGACAGCCCACTCCCTCCTTCCACTCTTTCTTTTCGTGACCATTTTGCCAGTTTCTAAGCCCCTCTACCCACCCATCTCCCTTCCAGGCGGGAGATGCCAACATTGTCTCAAGTGTCCACCCAAGCCAAGTAGCTCATGCCTCACCAGCATCCCTCTCCAACCCATTGTCTAGTCCAATCCATGTCTGATGAACTGGCTTTGGGGATGGTTCCCGTAGTGGGTAAACGGAAGTTGTGGGGGCCATGATCACTGGGGTCCTTCCAGTCTCAGTCAGACCATTAAGTCTGGTCTTTTTATGAGAATTTGGGGTCTGCATCCCACTGTTCTCCTGCTCCCTCAAGGGATCTCTGTTATGTTCCCTGTCGGGGCAGTCATTGGTTGTGGCCCGACACTATCTAGTTCTTCTGGTCTCAGGATGATGTAGTCTCTAGTTCATGTAGTCCTTTCTGTCTGTTGGGCTCATTATTATCTTATGTTCTTGGTGTTCTCCATTCTCCCTTGATCCAGGTGGGTTGAGAATCATTGATGCATCTGAAATGAGATGGTTGCATTTAAGACCCCAGATGCCACTCTTCAAAGTGGGATGCAGAATGTTTTCTTAATAGATTTTATTATGCCAGTTGACTTAGATGTCCCCTGAAATCGTGGTCCCCAAACCCCTGCCTCTGCTTTGCTGACCTTCGAAGCATTCAGTTTATTCAGGAAACTTCTTTGCTTTGGTTTAGTCCAGTTGTGCTGACCTCCACTGTGTTGAGTGTTGTCCTTCCATTCACCCAAAGTAGTTCTTGTCTATCTCTTTAGTAAATACCCCTCTCCTACCCTCCCTCCCTCCCCCCTCTCATAACAACAAAGGAATATGTTCTTCTCAGTTTAAACTATTTCTCAAGATCTTATAATAGTGGTCTTATACAATATTTGACCTTTTGCAACTAATTTCACTCAGCATAATGCCTTCCAGGTTTCTCCATGTTATGAAATGTTTCACAGATTCATCACTGTTCTTTATTGATGTGTAGTATTCCATTGTGTGAATATACCATAATTTATTTATCCATTCATCCATTGATGGGCACCTTGGTTGCTTCCATCTTTTTGCTCTTGTAAACAGTGCTCCAGTAAACATAGATGTGCATATATCTGTTTGTGTAACAGCTCTTATTTCTCTAGGATGTATTCCGAGGAGTGGGATTGCTGGGTTGTATGGTAGTTCTATTTCTACCTTTTTAAGGAAGCGCCAAATTGATTTCCAAAGTGGTTGTATACCATTTTACATTCCCACCAGCAGTGTATAAGTGTTCCAATCTCTCCACAGCCTCTCCAACATTTATTATTTTGTGTGTTTTGGATTAATGCCAGCCTTGTTGGAGTGAGATGGAATCTCATTGTAGTTTTGATTTGCATTTCTCTAATGGCTAATGATCGAGAGCCTTTCCTCATGTATCTGTTAGCCGCCTGAATGTCTTCTTTAGTGAAGTGCCTGTTCATATCCTTTGCCCATTTTTTAATTGGGTTGTTTGTCTTTTTGTGGTTGAGTTTTAGCAGAGTCATGTAGGTTTTAGAGATCAGGCACCGGGTGGAGATGTCATAGCTGAAAACTTTTTCCCAGTCTGTAGGTGGTCTTTTCACTCTTTTGGTGAAGTCTTTAGATGAGCATAGGTGTTTGATTTTTAGGAGCTCCCAGTTATCTGGTTTCTCTTAGTCATTTTTAGTAATGTTTTGTATTCTGTTTATGCCATGTATTAGGTCTCCTAATGTTGTCCCTATTTTTTCTTCCATGATCTTTATCGTTTTAGATTTTATGTTTAGGTCTTTGATCCATTTGGAGTTAGTTTTTGTGCATGGTGTGTGGTATGGGTCCTGTTTCATTTTTTGCAAATGGATATACAGTTACGCCAGCACCTTTTGTTAAAAAGACTGTCTTCTCCCCAATTAACTGACATTGGGCCTTTGTGAAATATCAGCTGCTCATATGTGGATGGATTTATATCTGGGTTCTCGGTTCTGTTCCATTGGTCTGTGTGTCTGTTGTTGTACCAGTACCAGGCTGTTTTGACTACTGTGGCGGTATAATTGGTTCTAATATCAGGCAAAGTGAGTCCTCCCACTTTCTTCTTTTTTAGTAATGCTTTACTTATCCACTACTTCTTTCCCTTCCATATGAAGTGGGTGATTTGTTTCTCCATCTTTTTAAAAAATGTCATTGGAATTTGGATCAGAAGTGCATTGTATCTATAGATGGCTTTTAGTAGAATGGACAATTTTACAATGTTGTCTTCCTATCCATGAGCAAGGTATGTTTTTCCAATTACGTAGGTCCCTTTTGGTTTTTTGCAGTAGTGCCTTGTAGTTTTCTTGGTATAGCTCCTTTACATTTTGGTAAGGTTTATTCCTAAGTATTTTATCTTCTTGGGGGCTGCTGTGAATGGTATTCATTTGGTGATTTCCTCTTCAATGTTCTTTTTGTTGATATAGAGGAATCCAACTGATTTTGTATGTTTATATTGTAATCTGAAACTTTGCTGAACCCTTCTATTAGTTTTAATAGTTTTCTTGAGGATTCCTCAGGGTTTTCTGTGTATAAGATAATGTCGTTGGAAAATAGAGGTAATTGAATTTCTTCCTTACCAATCTGGATGCCCTTTATTTCTTTGTGTATCCCAGTTGCTCTGGCTAGGACCTCTAGCACAATGTTGAATAAGAGCGGTGATAAAGGGAATCCTTGTCTGTTTCCCGTTCTCAATGGAAATGCTTTCAGGCTCTCTCCATTTAGGATGATGCTGGGTATTGGCTTTGTATCAATACCCTTTATTATGTTGAGGAATTTTCCTTCTATTCCTATTTTGCTGAGAGTTTTTATCATGAGTGGGTGTTGGACTTTGTCAAATGCCTTTTCTGCATCAATTGATAAAATTATGTGGTTCTTGTCTTTTTTTTTATGTGGTGGATTACATTAATTGGTTTTCTAATATTGAACCAACCTTGCATACCTGGTATAAATCCTACTTGGTGATGGTGGATTATTTTTTTGATATGTTGTTGAGTTCTATTGGCTAGAATTTTCTTGAGGATTTTTGCATCTATGTTCATGAGGGATATAGGTCTGTAATTTTCTTTTTTTGTGTGTTGTCTTTAGGTGGTTTTGGTATCTGGGTTATGCTGGCTTCATAGAAGGAGTTAGTAGTATTCCGTCCTTTCCTATGCTTTGAAATACCTTCAGTAGTAGTGGTAAGTCTTCCCTGAAAGTTTGGTAGAACTTTGCAGTGAAGCCGTCAGGGCCAGGGCTTTTTTTTGTTGGGAGTGTTTTGATTGCCTTTTCAATCTCTTTTTTTGTTATGGGTCTATTTAGTTGTTCTACTTCAGTTTATGTTAGTTTAAGTAGGTAGTGTTTTTCTAGGAATTCATCCATTTTTTCTAGGTTTTCAAATTTGTTAGAGTACAATTTTTTGTAGTCATCTCTTATGAGTGTTTTAATTTCAGTTGGATCTGTTGTGATATGGCCCATCCCATTTCTTATTCGGATTATTGGTTTCTTTTCCTGTATTTCTTTAATCAGTCTGGCCAATGGTTTATCAATTTTGTTAATTTTTTCAAAGAAGCAGTGTTTGGCCTTGTTAACTCTTTCAATTGTTTTTCTATTCTCTAATTCATTTAATTTTGCTGTAGTTTTTATTTTTTGCTTTCTTCTGGTGCCTGACAGTTTCTTTTGTTGCTCTCTTTCTGTTTGTTCAAGTTGTAGGGACAGTTCTTTCATTTTGGCTCTTCTTTAATATGTGTGCCTTTATTGATATAAATTGACCTCTGAGCAGTGCTTTCACCATGTCCCAAAGGTTTTCATAGGAAGTGTTTTCAGTCTCGTTGAATTCTGTGAATTTCTTTATTCCCTCCTTAAGGTCTTCAATAACCCAGTCTTTTTTGAGCAGGGTGTTGTGCAGTTTCCAAGCATTTGATTTCTTTTCCCTGGTTTTTCTGTTATTGATTTTTACTTTTATGGTCTTTTGTTCAGAGAAGATGTTTTGTAATATTTCAATGTTTTGGGTCCTGCAAAGGCTTGTTTTATGACCTAATATGTGATCTGTTCTAGAGAATGTTTCATGTGCACTAGAAAAGAAATTATAGTTTGCAGCTGTTGGGTGGAGTGTTCTGTATAAGTCTATGAAGTGAAGTTGTTTAATTGTAGCAATTAGATCTTCCGTGTCTCTATTGAGCTTCTTACTGCATTTCCTATCTTTCACCGAGAGTGTTGTGTTGAAGTGTCCTACTATAATTGTGGAGGTGTCTATCTCCCTTTTTAATTCTGTTAACATTTGTTTTATGAATGTTGCGGCCCTATCATTGGGTGCATAAATATTTAATACGGTTATATCTTCCTGGTAAATTGTCCCTTTAATCATATGTAGTGTCCTTCTTTATCCTTTGTGGTGGATTTAACTTTAAATCCTATTTTGTTGGAAATTAATATTGCCTCTCCTGCTCTTTCTTGATTGTTGTTTGCTTGATATATTTTTATCCATTCTTTCAGTTTTAGTTTATTTCTGTCTCTAAGTCTAAGGCATGTCTCTTTTAGGCAGCATACAGACTGATCGTGTTTTTTTATCCAGTCTGCAACTTCCTGTCTCTTTATTGGTGAATTTAGTCCATTTACATTAAGTGTAACTAGATAAGTTTGAGTTTAGTGCTGTCATTTTGATGCCTGTTTTTGACAATTTCATTTTTCCATTTACTTTTTTGTGCTGAGGTTTTCTTTGTAGAATGTGTGTTCCTCCTTTTTAAGTAGTTGAATTTATTTTGGTGAGTTGTTATGTTTATCTTCGTTTTTATTTTGAAGTATGGAATTGTTAGACCTCGTTGTGGTTACCTTAATATTTACCCTGGTTTGACTAAGTGAAAACCTAAGTTGTTTCGCCCTGTATCGCCTTGGTTTCCTCTCCATATGTAAGATCTGTGTCTCCTGTATTTAGTCCCTCTTTTTTGACTATTGTAATCTTCTACGTAATGACATCAATGATTCCCTGTTTTGAGAAATGTTTTTAATTAATCTTCTTTTGTTTTTGTGATTTCCCTATCTGAGTTGATATCAGGATGTTTTGTTCTGTGACCTTGTGTTGTGTTGGTATCTGATATTGATTTTCTGACCAAAGAATTTCCTTTAGTAATTCTTGCAGTTTTGGTTTGGTTTTTGCAAATTCTCTAAGCTTGTGTTTATCTGTAAATATCTTAATTTCACCTTCATGTTTTAGAGTTTTGCTGGATATATGAAACTTGGCTGACAGTTTTTCCTCTTTGAGTGCTCTGTATATGTTATCCCATTGCCTTCTTGCCTGCATGGTTTCTGCCGAGTAGTGCAAACTTATTGATTCTCCTTTGTAGGTAACTTTTCGTTTATGCTTGGGTGCTTTTAAAATTTTCTCTTTATCTTTGGTTTTGGCTGGTTTGATGATATGTCTTGGTGATTTTCTTTTGGGATCTATCTTGTATGAGGTTCGATGAGCATCTTGGGTAGATATCTTTTCATCTTTCACGATGCCAGGGAATTTTTCTGCCATCAGATCTTCCACTATTCTCTCTGTATTTTCTGTTATCCCTCCCCGTTCTGTAACTCCAATCACATGCAAATTATTCTTGATAGAGTCTCCCATGATTCTTAGGGTTTCTTCATAGTTTTAAATTCTATTTGATTTTTCTTCAACTATATTTGTGTCAATTGCCTTATCCTCCAGCTCCCCCACTCTGCATTCCAGTTCCTTGAGTCTGCTCCTCTGACTTCCTATTGAGTTGTCTGATTCTGTGACTTTATTGTTAATCTTTTGGATTTCTGAATGCTGTCTCTCTATGAATTCTTACAGCTTATTAATGTTTTCACTATGTTCTTGAATAATCTTTTGGATTTCTTCAACTGCTTTATCCGTGTATTCCTTGGCTTTTTCTGTAGATTGCCTTATTTAATTTGTGAGGTCATTCCTGATGTCTTGAAGCATTTTGTATACAATTTTTTTATATTCTACATTTGGCAATTCTAGGAATGTATCTACATCCGGGAATGATTTTGATTCTTTGATTTGGGGGTTTGTAGAAACAATCATGGTCTGCTTCTTCATGTGATTTGATGTCGACTGCTGTCTCTGAGCCATCTATAAGATACTGTAATATTTTCTTTTATATTTGCTCACTAAGTCTTATCTCTTGTTTTGTTTTGTTACAGTACACCCAGATGGGCTACTAGATTGTGGTATCGTGATTGCTGTAGGTTTTGAATCACTTACGTCCTATTACCAGCTTGCCTGAGCTGTTACCAGGTATATAAGTGTATGAGTCCATTCACTATTCTTGAATAGAATCAGCTCAGGTGTCCTGATAGCTGGTCACCTAGTGTGTGGTGTAGGCTCTCACGTGTTATCTTAGAGGAGTAGTGGTGATGGTTGTATGCGCCAGTTTCTATTAGTGGCAGGGGGTCACATTTCGAGGAGGGCAGGATGCTGACAGCCTTCCTTCAAGTGTGAGTGAGGTAGGTGTGGCTCTATTCTCTAGAGCGCTCTGGTGGGTAGGCTCTGCAGCTGTATCTTAGGCACCCAATGCTTGGGTAGACTTCACTATTCTCAGACCCCTCTAGGCTAGGTGGTGTGGGTGGAGTCTCAGCCCTCAGTTCACTGGTGTGGATCAGCGAGGGCTCTGTTTAATAGGTAGAGAGGTATCTGACCTCCAAAACTTGCCTTTCCACTGCCGAGCTAAAACAATTATGGTCAGATCTCTATCAGAATTGCCTTTGCATTTTAATAGCCACCTAGTTACCTGTAGGGTGAAAGCCAAAGACTACGGGTCTGTTAATGCCTGGATGGAGCTGATTCTGTATTGTTATTCCAGTTTAGGGAGTCAGGGAAGGATTTTTTCTTTGATTGTTAAATGCTGCTTTTCTCAGGCCAGGAGAATGGGTTAGAAAAGAAAGAAGAAAAAAATCCAGCAGTGCACTTCACTCTCTGGCACAGAGAATTCCAATGTTAATGAAGCTGGCTGGGGCAATGAGGGGTGGAATCAGATATATAGAAGAGAGTAGCCTGGCAAAATATAGAAAGTTACTTATGTTGTTTGGTGAGGACTGTTTTTTCTGAGATTCCAGAGCATTGTGTCGCTCGTGTGTGCTGGCTGGATCCCTGGTGAGACTGTCGCAGAGGGTTAGGGCTGCGTCCATGCTCACACCGTCTCAGGAAGCCACAATCGGCTCCCCCACACTTAGTCCAAAGCCCAGCACCAAGGTTTCCTTTCTGGGACGCTGCACTCCAGGCTGTAAAACTGGTCGCTGCTTCCCTGTGGTTTTTCGTTTCCCTGTCAGCCGCGTCTGTGTGGAGCCTGCGTGTGCTGTCTGGGTCCCCTCCAAAGTTGGTCCTGAGGGTTAGGCCTACATCCGTGCTTCCCTGTCTCAGTAAGCCACAATCAGCCCCACCACTCTGGCACCAGGGAACCGTGAGGGCTCAAGGCTGTGGCGTGGGACACTGGCTCCGGAAGTGGTCCCTGCTGCAGTGTGGCTTTTTGCTCCCCTGTCACTCAGGTCAACTCCTTAGTTGTGTGTTTGATGGTCAGGGTTTGTAGATTGTCCTTTATGTAATTGATTCACTTGTTTTTTCAAGTCTTTGTTTCAAGAGGGATAAGTGGAAGCTTCTACCTAGTGAGCCATCTTGGTCCTGGCCCCGTGTCTGCCTCTTTATGTGATTTGATATTGACTCTTGTCTCTGAGCAATCTATAAGTTATTGTATTAGTTTATTTTATGCTTGCTTTTTGTATCCTACCTTCTTGCTTTGTTTAGTTTTGGTATACCCAGATAAGCTGCTTGAGTGCGCTAGGTTGATTATTTTCACCCTTGAAGCTCTAATGTACTATCACCAGATGGCTAGCACTGTTACCAGGTATATGAGCCTAGGAGTTCATTTACTTTTCTTGTATGGATTTAACTCAGGTGCCCAGGTAGTTGGTCATAAAGTGTAAGGTACAGGCTCTGTCCTACAGTCTTAGAGGGGCAGGGGTTATTGGTGTAGGCAGAAGTATCTGGCTGCAGTAGGGGGTCAGACTCTGATCAAGGCAGGGGTCTGACAGCTGTCCTCTGAGTGTCTGTGAGGAAAGTGCATCCCTGTTCTGTAGAGCACACGGGTGGGTTCTGCAGAAGGGCGATGGGTACCCAATGCTTTTGGTTGTAAGTTCTGGGAGGTACTACTTACCCTTGGAGCCCTGTCACAGGTGGCCAGGTATTGTGGGTGGAGCCACCAGTCCTTAGGCCCCTGATGTGGGTAGGTGAAGACCCTGTTTAATAGGCAAAGAAGTGTCAAACATCAAACACCCATCTTTCCGGCGTTCAGCTGAAACAGTTGCAGTCTGGCAACAAGGGCCTATTCTCCTGAAATGGGCCCACACAGGTCCATGCTGGGGTGAAAGGTATTCAAAGCCCATGGACCGTTTGTGCCTGAACAAGAGCTACTTCTGTCCTGAGCTCCCCAGCTTAATTGAGCTAGCAGATTATCTTTCCCCCAGTTGTGAACTTATACCTTCTTCAAGGATGGAAAAATGGCTCAAAGTGGTACCAGGGCCTATCTCAGGCCCAGGGAAGTTGACAGCCACTGAAGCCGGCTTGGGGGCTGGGGGCGTGGTAAAATAAACACAAGTAATTAGCTTTTGCTGCGAGTGCCATTCTTCTCTTGTTCTGGAGGTGTGAGTAGTCTGTGCAACTTGCTGTCTTCCCCTGAGCTAAACGCCTCTGGAACGCCACTGCCAGCCCCACTGCAGTCGCTCCAGGGAATGGTGCCTGAGGGTTCCTGGCTATTCGGGTCCAGTAACTCCTCTCCACTTCTGAATAGTCTCTCCCTCCCTCTGCCGCTGAGTCTGTTTTCTAACTTTGCCTTTGATGTTCAGGGCTCCTAGCTTGTCATAAATATAATCACTTCACTTGTTTTTTCGGGTCTTTTTTGTAAGAGGGATCACTGGCAGGGTCTCACTACTCTGCCATCTTGGCCTTGCCTCTCTAATATAATCAACAATTTTTTAAAAAAAGAAAGAAAAGAGTGAAACCTGGAGAAACAACAAATAACAGAATGAGATCCACAGAAAAACTAGATATTGGAGCTATCAGACAAAGACACTGAAATAACTCTATTATGTTGAAAGAAATAAAGGCAAGACTTAGAAATTTGGCAAAAAACTAGAAACTAAGAAAAAGATCAACTTAGAAAGTCAACTGAAAACTATAGCTGAAGTTAAAATCTTAACGTATGTATATAACAGCAGATTACAAATGCTGAAGAGAGATTTAGTGAACTGGAAGATATGTTGGAAGAAAAGAGGCATAGACAAAAGAAAAAATATATATAATATAAAAAGGAATAAGATACAGAGAATACAATGAGAATATCTAGCATAAGGTACTTTAAGAAGGAAGAAAAAGAATGAGGCAGAAAAACTGAGATTATGGCTGAGAATTTTCTTCAAATGATTAAAGAGATCAAGTCACAGATCCTAGAAGACTTACAAAACCCAAACCAAAAAAAAAAAAAACAAAGCCACTGCCGTCAAGTCGATTCTGACTCAAAGCTACCCTACAGGACAGAGTAGAACTGCTCCATAGAGTTTCCAAGGAGCGCCTGGTGGATTCGAACTGCTAACCTTTTGTGTAGCAGCCATAACACTTAACTGCTACGCCACCAGGGTTTTCTTATAAGACCCATGTAGGGTAAATACGAAGAAATTCGTATCTAGGTACATCATAGTAGGACTGCTGAAGGTAAAGACAAAAAACCCCACAAAAAACAAATAATTTAACACGACTTAAAGAATGGAAGAGATTATCTTTAAAGGACGGACAAAAAAACTGATGACTTCTCTACAGAAATAGTGAAAACCCTAAGACAATAAGATGATATGTTTAAATTACAGAGAGAAAATATATGGCAACCCAGAACTCTATGCTGAGGAAAAACATCATGCGTGAGCAAAGACCTTTTGTTTTCAGACAAACAAAACCTAGATAAGTTAACATCAGCATGCCCACATTAAAGAAAATACCAAAGGTATTCTTCAAGCAGAAAGAAAATTAAGGTGAAAGGCTTAAGATGCAAGAAGGAATGAAAGTTAATGAAACGGGTAAAAATAGAGGATTACTGACTGCATAACATAATAAGAATAGACTTTATTGGGTTTAAAATATGTAAGAAATTAAAATGTATGATAACAACAGCCTTTTGACTTTTATGGCTTTATGGTCAGGAAACATGTTGTGTAATATTTTGATGTTTTGGATTCTGTTAATGCTTGCTTTGTGGCCTAATACGTGGTCTATTCTCAAGAATGCTCCATGAGCGTTAGAAAAGAAAGTTTACTTGACTACCGTTGGGTGAAGTGTTGTGTTTAAGTCTGTGAGATCAGTTGGCTGATTGTGGTATTTAGATCTTCCGTGTCTTTATTGAGCTTGTTTATGGATATCCTGTCTGTCATCAGAAGTGGTATGTTGAAGTCTTCTACTATTATTGTGGAGCTATTTCTCTTTTCAATGCTGTTTGAGTTTGTTTTATGTATTTTGGAGCCCTGTCATTGGGTATATAAGTATTTATTATGATTTTGTCCTCCCGGTATATTGACCCTTTAATCATTATATAGCGTATTTCCTTTTCCTTTGTGGTGTATTTTACTTTAAAGCCTGTTTTATCAGAGATTAATATTGCCGCTCTTATTTTTTATTGTTGTCTGCTTGAGATATATATATATATATATATATATATATATATATATATATATATATATATATATATATATATATATAAATTCTTCCGTTCTTTGAGATTTAGTTAATGTCTTTGAGTCTATGGTGTGTCTCTTGCAGTCTGCATACAGACGGATCATGTTTTTTAATCCATTCTGCTACTTTCTCTCTCCTTATTGGTGCAATTAAACCATTTACATTATCGTAATTATTCATAGTTATGAGTTTAGTGCTGTCATTTTCGTCTTTTTTGTGTATGTGTTGTTGACATTTTCCTTATTCCCCTTAATTTTCTCTGTTGAGTCGTTGTTCTTTGTGCATTTTCTTTCCATCCTCTTCATTTTTGTTGCCTTTGTATTTACTGCTAATTAATTTTTTTCCGTGCTGAATCGTTTTTCTTTTTAGTCTTTCATCTTTTTCCTTGTTGCTTTTGTATTTGCCGAAAATTTATGTTTTCCTTGTTTTTTTTTATTTTAATGTGTAGGATTGTTAGTTTCCTTTGGGTTACCTTAACATTTACCTCTGTTTTTCTAAATTTAAACCTATTTTTTATTTCTTTATATCGTCTTGATTTCCTCTCCATATGAAAGATCTATGACTACATTATTTAGTCCCTCTTTTTTCTCTTAATGTTGTCATCTTTTACAAATTAATGTCTCTGTTTCAATATTTTCAGTGTTTTAGCTTTGATTTATTTGCGATGTCCCTATGTGCGTTGATATCTGGTAGTTCTGTCCCGTGTTCTAGTGTTGGGTTGTTAGCTGATGTTATTGATTTTCTAACTGGAGAACTCCCTTTATTATTTCTTGTCATATTGGTTAGGTTTTTAAAAATTCCCTAAACTTCTGCTTATCTGGAAATGTCCTAATTTCACTGTCATATTTGAGAGACAGTTTTGCTGGATATATAATTCTTGGCAGGCAATTTTTTTTCTTTTCCTTCAGGGCTTTGTATATGTCCTTCTTGCCTGCATGATTTCTGCTGAGTAGTCCGAGCTTGGTCTTACTGACCCTTCTTTATAGGTGACTTTTTGTTTATCCCTAGCTACTCTTAAAATTCTCTCTTTATATTTGGTTTTGGCAAGCAAGATTATAATATGTCCTGGTGACTTTATCTTGGCATCTACCTTGCGTGGGGTTCAGTAAGCATCTTGGATAGATATCTTCTTATCTTTCACAAGATCAGCGAAGTTTTTAGCCAAGTCTTCAACAATTCTCACTGTGTTTTCTGTTATCCCTCCACCCCCCACCCCGATTCTGGTGTTCCAATCACCCTTGATAGAATCCCGCATAATTCTTAGAGTTTCTTCAATTTTAAAAAATTACCTTATCTGATTTTTCCTCAAATAAGTTGGCGTCAAGTGCTTTATCTTCAGTTTCACTAATTCTGACTTCCAGTGCCTCGATTCTGCTTCTCTCATTTTCTATTGAGTTGTCTAATTCTGAAATTTTATTGTTACTCTTTTGGATTTGCTTGCTATCTTTCTATGGATTCTTGCAGCCTGTTACATTTGTCATTATACTCTTGTATAACCTTCTTAAGTTCCTCTGTTGTTTTATCTCTGTGTTCCTTGGCTTGTTCTTCATTTTGCCTGATCTCCTCCTGGATCTTTTGAAGAGCTCGGTCTCTTAATCTTTTAAATTCTACCTCTGGTAATTCCTGGAATTTCTCTTCATTTGGAAGATTTCTTGATTTGTTGTTTTGGGAGCTTCCTGAATCCATCATGGTCTGCTTCTTTATGTTATTTGATATTTACACTTGTCTCTGAGCCATCAATAAGTTATTATATCCATTTATTTTATGTTTGCTTACTGAGTCGGAATCTACTTGATGGCACTGGGTTTTTTTTTTTTTTGGTGTACTGTGTCCTAGCTTCTTGTTTTATTTTGATATGCCCAAACAGGCTGCTTGGGTGAGCTAGTTTGATTATTGGCACCTTTGAAGCTCTTACATCCTGTCACCAGGTGATCAGAGCTGTTACTAGGTATGTGAGCCTAGGAGCCCTTTTACTTTTCTTGTATGGATTCAGCTCAGGTGTCCAGGTAGTCGGTCACCAAGTGTGTGGTGTAGGCTCTCACCTACAGTCCTGCATAGACAGGGTTGATTGGTGTAGGTACAGGTGTCTGGCTACTGTGGGGGGAATGACTGCCCCTGAGTGTCTGGGAGGAAAGCATGTCCCTGTTCCCTAGAGCACATAGGTGGGTGGGTTTTGCAGCCAGACCATGGTCACCCAGTGCTGTTGGTTGTAAGGACTGGGATTCACCACTTATTCTTGGACTCCTGAATTGGGTGGCTAGGTGGCATGGGTGGAGCCACCAACCCTCAAGTCACTGATGTGGGTAGGTGAGGACCCTGCTTCATTGGCAGAACGTTGTCAAATATCACGAATCTGCCACTCCACTTCATAGCTGATAGAGTTGAAAATAGGCTTCAGGTATATACCCTGTCGTAGTGTGCTAATGAGGGCCTACGCTGTTGAAATGGGCCCACACAGGTCTATGCAAGGGTGAAAGGCATTCAGAGTCCTTGGACCCCTTATGTCTGTGCCTTCCCTGAGTTCCTGGCTTAGGGAAGCTGGCAGATTATTTTTTGTTGTTTGTTCCTGCTCCAGGGCATGTGATAGTTCCTACTTCTGGCCCAGGGGACCCAGAAATAGCCGAAGCTGGTCCAAGACTAAAAACAGAGAGGGAGGAAGCAGGTAAATGGGAGAGATGTTCTTCCCAAAGGGGATGATTTTTGATTTGTGTGGCATTTTAAATGCATGTACGTATCTTTTGCCAACTTAGCACTGCTTTTCACTGGTTCTGGAGGCTTGTGTAGACTTTCCACCACTCGGTCTCTTCTGATGTGAAAAACATGTCCCGAGCGTCACTGCTTGCCTCACCGCACATGCCATCTTCTTCTTCGGTCTTCCTTATTCATCAGCTAGCTTTCCCACACATACGAGGCCGCTGAAAACACTGTGGCTTGGATCAGTTGCATCTTAGTTTTCAAGGTGATGTCTTTGCTTTTCAATACTTTAGAGGTCTTTTGCAGCCGATTTGCCCAATGCAATGCATCTTTTGATTTCTTAACTGCTGTTTCCATGGATGTTGATTGTGGATCCAAATAAAATGAAATCCTTGACAATCTCAATCTTTTCTCCATTTATCATGATGTTGCTCATTGGCCCAGTTGTGATGATTTTTGTTTTCTTTATGTTGATGTGCAATCTATACTGAAGGCCGCTGTCTTTGATCTTCATCAGTCAGTGCTTCAAGTCCTCTTTTAGCAAGCAGGGTTGTGTCATCTGCAAAATGCAGGTTGTTAATGAGTCTTTCTCCAATCCTGATGTCGTGTTCTCCGTGTAGTACAGCTTCTCAGATTATTTGCAGATTAAATAAGTATTGTGAAAGGATACAACCCTGACACACACCTTTCCTGACTTTAAACCACGCAGTATCACTTTTTTCTGTTTGAACATCTACCTCTTGATCAGGTTCCTCATCAGCACAATGAAGTGTTCTGGAATTCCCACTCTTCGCAATGTTATCCATAATTTGTTATGACCCAAGCAGTCAAATGCCTTTGCATAGTCAATAATACACAGGTAAACATCTTTCTGGTATTCTCTGCTTTCAGCCAGAATCGATATGACATCAGCTGTGATATCCCTCCTTCCATGTCCTCTTCTGAATCCTGCTTAAATTTCTGGCAGTTCCCTGTCGATGTACTGCTGCAGCTGCTTTTGAATGATTTTTAGCAGAATATTACTTGCATGTTATATTAATGATATTGTTTGATAATTTCCAGATTTGGTTGGATCACCTGTCTTAGGAATAGGCGTAAATATAGATCCTTTCCAGTTCGTAGGCCAGGTAGCTGTATTCCAAATTTCTTGGGATTAGACAAGTGAGCGATTCCAGTGCTGCATCCATTTGGTGAAACATCTCAGTTGGTATTCCATCAATTCTTGGAGGCTTTTTTTTCTCACCAATTCCTTCAGTGCAGCATGGACTTCTTCCTTCAGTACCATCGGTTGCTGATCATATGCTACTTCCTGAAATGGTTGAAGGTCGACCAATTCTTTTTGGTATAGTGACTGTGGGTATTACTTTCATCTTCTTTTGATGCTTCCTGCATCATTTAATATTATACCTGTAGAATCCTTCAGTATTGCAACTCAGGAGTTGAATTTTTTCATCAGTTCTCTCAGCTTGAGAAATGCTGAGTGTGTTCTTCCCTTTTGGTTATCCATCTCCAGATCTTTACACACGTCATTATAATACTTTTTCTTCTCAAGCCACCCTTTGAAATCTTCTGTTCAGCTCTATTACTTCATCATTTCTTCCATTCACTTCAGCTACCTGACATTCAAGAGCAAGGTTCAGAGTCTCTTCTGACATCCATTTTGGTCTTTTCTTTCTTTCCTGTCTTTTAAAGGACCTCTTGCTTTCTTCATGTGTGATGTCCTTGATGTCATTCCACAACTCGTCTGGTCTTCAGTCGTTAGTGTTGAACACGTATAATGTATTCTTGAGGTGGTCTCTAAATACAGGTGAGATATACTCAAGGTCGTACTTTGGCCCTTTTTGACTTATTCTAATTTTCTTCAGTTTCAACTTGAACTCCCATGTGAGCAATTGACAGTCTGTTTCACAATCGATCCCTGGCCTTGTTCTGACTGATTATATGAGTTTTCCCATCTTCTCTTTCCACAGATGTAGTCAGTTTGATTCCCGTGTATTCCATCTGGTAAAGTCCACGTGTATAGCTGCCGTTTATGTTGGTGGAAAAAAATATTTGCAGTGGATGAGTCACTGGTCTTGCAAAATTCTTTCATGAGATTTCTGGCATCATTTCTATCAGCAATGCTGTATTTTCCAACTACTTTTCCTTCTTTGTTTCCAACTTTAACATTCTAATGATCGGTAATTATCAATGCATCTTGATTGCATGTTTGATCAATTTCAGGCTGCAGAAGTTGTTTAAAATCTTCAATTTCTTTATCTTTGGCATTAGTGGTTGGTGCATAAATTTGAAGAGTCATATAAACTGGTCTTCCTTGTAAGTGTATGGATATTAGCTATCAGTGACAACATTGTACTTCAGGCTAGATCTTGAAATGTTCTCTTTGATGATTAATGTAACGTCATTCTTTTGACTCTGGTGGAATATCCATGTTTGTAAGACCGCTCACAGACTGTTTCACCAGAGAGTTTTCTGGTACTGCAATATCTACCACTAATCTCTGTGATCCCTGTGAATTGGCAAAATAAGAATAGTGCTATAGATTTCTTCCAAATACAGAAAACATAATTATGAAAATGTTCTTGCTATTGATTATATTCTTTACTAATCTGTTCCTATGGGATTTTTGGTACTTCACTTGAAAAATGAGTCCAAGGTACTGTGATGTGATTGTTTGTGTGGCCTTTCTAGCCATGGTCTTATAACATCCACCCTGGTGCTTGGGCAGGACTGTGTGATAGGGTAATTGTGGCTCACCAAGGGGATTGTTTAGTTTTCCCTTCAAAGAGAACCAGTTCCAGAGCAAAGAGGAGGATTCAACTCCCATCAAGGAAGAACAGCCAGGAGCTGAGCGTATATTATGGACCTGAGATCCCTGCACTGAGAAGCTCCTAGAAGCAGGAGACTGAGATAGAGAGAGGAAGCTGTAACCCTGAAGACAGTAAGATGCCATGGCAGGAGAGACCAAGCAACAGGGACCCGGCTATAGGAGATGATGGCCCATGGAGAAGGAAAGCTGAGTGCCTTCGGAGAGAGGCCCAAGGCCAGGCAGAGTCACACCTATGAGCACAGGAGGGAAGAGGCTCTCCTGATAGAAGAACTGTATTCTGAGTGTCTTTGAGCCTGAGTTATAACTGTTACTTCCCTAATAAACCCCATAATCGTGAATATGGACTATGAGTTCTGTGTGGCCATTGTAATGAGTTATTGAACCCAGCAGAGAAGTAGGGAGTGCTGTGTGAGGGACAGTTGGTGTCTGAGTTAGTGAAGATGGTGGAGAGAGGATAGTTTTTTCACCAATGCCTTCAATGCAGCTTCGATTTCTTCCTTTTATACCACCAGTTCTTGATCTTATGCTACCTCTTGAAATGGTTGAAAATTATCCGGTTCTACTGCAGTAGCTATATTAATATCAGACAAATTATACTTCAGAAAAAGGAGTATTATTGGGAATAAGTAGGGACATAACATAATAAAGGTTCAATTCTCCAAAAAGATTCAACAATCCTAAATGTGTACGTGTTTAACAATAGGGCTGCAAAATACAAAAACTAATAAATCTGAAAGGGGAAATGGACAAATATGCATTTATAACTGATATCAGTACTTTTCTATCAATAATTAATAGAGCCCTGGTAGTTGAAGTCCAAAGCATCTGTATGAACCACTCATGGATATCTATGTGTGTGTGTGTGTGTGTGTATGTATGTATATAATATAAAGACAAGTAATACAGAAATAAACATAGATATATGTTGTAGTCCTTGGGAGGTACAAACGGTTAGTGCATTCAGCTGCTAACCAAAATGTTGGAGGTTTGAGTCCACCCAGAGGCACTTCGGAAGAAAGGCTTGGTGATCTACTTTTGAAAAATTAGCCATTGAACTGACACACTTGTGTGTCACTACTACTCTGACACACATGGGGCGAGGGGTCACCATGAGTCAGATCAGCTTGATAGCAATCGAATGATTTTTTTATTCATTCTGCCAATGTTTGTCTTTTAATAGGTATCTTAGGCTAGGTTTTCTAGAGAAGCAAAACCAGTGAGGTGTATATATATATATATATATGTATATATGTATATATGTATTTATATATAAATAGATTTATATCAAGGAAATGGCTCACGAGGCTGTAGAGGCTGGTAAGTCTCAAGTCCATGGGTCAGGCTGGTGGCTTCTCCTGACTCATAGATGCAGGGACTGCAGAACTCAAGATCTGCAGGTCATAAAACAGGTCTGTGGCTCACAGGCTGCAAAGGGTGACAAATCTCAAGATCGGCAGGTAAGCTGGCAGGCGGCGGCTCACAGACTGCGGAGGCTGATGAATCCCAAAATTGGAAGGTAAGCTGAGAGTTCAAGTCCCAAAAAACTTGAGATCAGATGAAGAGGAGCCAGCTGCAGGATTCAGAGTGAGCAAAAGCTCAAGAGCCTTGCCAGAAAGTCCACCTATATTGGATGCAGTCCACACCCCCGAGGAAACTCCCTCACATCTGATTGGCTACTCACAGCAGATCCCATCATGGAGGTAATCACATTATGTCACATCTCATCATGGAAATGATTGCATCGTTATACGACTGCTAAACTACATCGTAACTGCCAAAGCACTGAGAATCATGGTCCAACAAAGTTGACACACAACTTTAATGATCCCAATTGTGAATTTAATCTATTTATATTTAAAGCGATTAATGATAAGGAAGGACTTATATCTTCTACTTTTGTAGTAGGTCATATATGTATTTTGTTTCTCATTTTCTTCACTACTGTCCACTTTTGTGTTTGACTGATTTTTTTCAAGTGTACAATTTTGATCCTCTCCTTTTTTCCTTTCCTGATATTTTTTAGCTTCTTAGTGGTGACCATGAGGATTACAATTAATATTTTATATTTATAACAATCTTCTTTTAATTAATACAAATTTAGCTTCAACAGTATACAAAATTCTGCTTTTATTCAGCTCAGTTACCTCCCCTACTTACTTTGCTGTTACAAAAATTGCATCTTTATACATTGTGTGTCCATTAAGAGAGATGTGTAAGTATTTTTATGCATTCGTGCTTTAAATCATATATGAAAAAACGAGAGTCGTGATATAAAAATATTACTGACTTTGTTTTATCTAAGTAGTTACCTTTACGGAGTCTTTGTTTCTTTTTATGGCTTCCAGTTACTGTCTAGTGTCCTTCCATGCCAGCCAGAGTGATTCCCTGTAGCATTTCTCATAAGGCAGTTCTGCTACTAACACACTCCCTCAGGTTTTGTGTATCTGGGCATGTCTTAATTTTGCCTTCATTTTTGAAAGATAGTTTTGCTAGATATTGACATCTTGGTTCATAGTTTTGTTTCTGTATTTTTTTTCCAGTATCTTAAATACATCATCCCACTATTTTCTCATCTCAATGGTGTCTGATGAAAACTCAACAGTTAAACTTGTTGACACTCTCTTGTACATTAGGGGTCACTTATCTCTTGCTGCTTTCAAGTTTCTGTCTTCATCTTTTGACATTTTGATTGTGTCTGTCTGTGGATATCTATGTATTTATTGTCCTTTGAGTTTATTGAGCTTCTTGGATATCTAGATGACATTTGGGAAACTTCCAGTCATTACGTTTTCAAATATTCTTTCTGTCCTTTCATCTTTCTTTCCTTTCTGGGACTCCCTTAATGAGTATATTGGTATGCTTGATGTTGTCCCGCAGGTCCCTTAGGCTCTGTTCATTTTCTTCATTCTTTTTCCTTTACGCTCCTCAGTTAGAACAATTTCAGTTGTGCTTTTTCAAGTTTACATTTTCCTGCTTTCTTGCTCAAATCTGCTGTTGAGCTCCTCTAATGAAAATTTTATTTCAGCTATTCTACTTTTCAGCTCTATAATTTCTATTTGGTTCTTTTGTATAATATTTCTTTATTAATATTTTCTACTTGTTCATACATTCTTCTCTTGGTTTCCTTTTTGTGTGTGTGTGTCTATAGTTTCTTTAGCTCTTTGAGGAAATTTAAGACAATTGGTTTAAAATCTTTGTCTAGTAATCCCAATATTTGTGTTTCCTTAGGGATGCTTTCTGTTCATTTCTCTTCTTTCTTTCTTCTTAACAAATGAACCATCCTTTTCTTTTTCTTTTTATGACTTAAAATAGTGTGTTGCAAACTGGATATCTTAAATATTATAATGTAACTCTGGAAATCAGATTCCCTCCAGTCATTAGGGTTTGCTTTTTTTTTTTTAATTGTTGAGGGCCAGTCATCCATTTGCTTAGTGATGTTTCCAAACTATTTCTGCAAAGATTGTATGTCTTCTCATGTGTGGACACTGAAGTTCTGTTCTGTTATCTCAGCAGTCAGTTCATGACCTGACAGTGATTTCTCTAAATGCTTGTAGCCAAAAAGAAAAAGTAACATTATCCCAGTCTTTGCAGATTGGCTCTGAACTGGGGTGTTCTTTCAATGTTAAGCAAGAGCGCCTAAAACTCTGCCTTAGCCTTCACTTCCTGCCTCCATGGAGCCCAAAGATCAGCCAGAGGTGCAAGCCTAAAGCTTTGTCAGGATCTTTACGAGCATGTCTTCATCCTTAGGCAAGAATATTGCACTCCAGATTCCTCAGTATATGTGGTAGCCCTTCAAAGCCCTTAAACCACCAACCATTGTCCTCTCAGCCCCCTTTTTTCCAAGCTTTTGGATGTCTCTGCTGTTTTCTCTGTCCTTCATCCTTTGACCCTGGAGGTAGGACCAATTCTTATACCTTCGTACTGCTCAGTTTCCATCACATCATACATTTTTTCTTATGTGCTGTTGAGTCAATTCTGACTCATAGTGACTACAGGATGGAGTAGAACTTCTCCAAAGGGTTTCTAAGGCTGTAATCTTTATGGAAGGAAACTGTCATATCTTTCTCCTGTGGAGTAGTTGGTGGATCAAATCAAAAGGTTTAACAGCTGAGTGCTTAACCACTGCACTGCTGGGGCTCCTTTTGACATCATGCATCATAATAGATTTTTAACACACCCCTCAGAAACATAGAGGTCCATAAATTGTCAAGGATACAGAAGATTTAACATGTATAAAAATACCAAATTGATATATGTGTATGTGTGTGCATTATCTAACCACTAAAGAATATACATTCATCTCATGCACATACATAGTGTTTATAAAAATTGACTGTATACTGTGTTATAAAGCAAGTCTCAACAAATTTCAACAGTCTGCAATAATATAGAGGATACTGTGTAAGTACACCATAATTTAAAAAAAAACCATCTTAGAAAAAGAAAATACAAAATCTCCATGTGCTTGGATATTTTAAAATACTATGCGTTAAAAAAGACATCATAATGAAAATTAGAATATATTTTGAAGTGAACAATTATGAACATAGTGCATATAAAAATTGGTGCAGTACAGACAATATAATATAGGAAACTTATAGCCTTAAAAATATAATTGGAAAGAACAAATTTTGAAAAATAAGTGAGTTAAACATCCATTCAAAATGTTGGGAAAAAACCAGAAACAAACATTCATAGGAATTTTTGTTTCTATTAATGATTGGATACATGCAACAGACGATCAACGAAGACTAAAGTTGATTCTTAGAAAATGCTGGTAAAATTTTCAAACTTTAGGCAAGATTGATCAAGTGAAAAAGAATGAAGGTATAAATAACAAATATCAGGAATTAGAAAGAAAATGACTACAGATCTTGCAGAACATAAAGGTAATGTGAGAATGTTATGAACCATATTATATTAGCTAATAAATTTGCAAATTTGGGTAAAGTAGGCAAACGTATCATACCATGTAAGTTAATAACAACTATTCAAGAAGAAACAGGAAGCAAAAGTAATTCCACAACTGTTAATAGAATTGAATTGGAGCTCAAACTATTCTCAAAAAGAAAACTTCATGTCAGATGGCTTTTCCTGCAAATTCTGCCAAATATTGAAGAAATACTTCACAAATTCTTCAATATAAAATGAAATATATACCCAAACTCATTTTATAAAGCTTGTAGAATGAATATTGATACCAAAACCTGACAAGAGCAGCACAAGATGGGAAAATTACAGGCCAATGTCACTGATGAACATAGATGCAAAATATAAAAATAAATAGGCAAAACAAATCCAGCAATACTATAAAGAAGAATATATTATGACCAAGTTGGGTCTATCCCAAGAATTCAAGGTTAGTTTAACATTCAAAAATGAATCAGTATAATTTGCCATATGTACAGGAAAAATAAATGTGGTTATATTAATAAAAAAAAATAATAGGTGTAATAAAATAAGTATTTGATAACCTCCAGTGTCCACTCATGTTTTTTAAAAGAACATCTAGCATGCCATGAGACCAGAAGAACCAGAAGGTTCCCGGCTACTGTCGCTGAACATTTTGATCAAAGAGTCCATAGCAAAGCCCTGATCAAAAGGGGGAAAATGTAGAACAGAATTTCAAATTCTCATGAACCCTAGACTTTTTGGAGCCATTGAGGGTGAATGAACTCCTGAAACTATTGCCATGAGATAATCTTTAAACATTACACCAAAAGCATTCCCTTGAACCATCTTAAAACTGAAGTATAAAAAAGAAAACACCATACTGTTGCTGTTGAGTTGATTCCGACTCAGAGACCCTGTAGGACAGAATAGCACTGCCCCATAGAGTTTCCAAGGTGCAGGTGGTGGATTCAAACTGCTCTTCTTTTGCTTGGCTACCGTATCACTTAACCACTGTGCCACGAGGGCTCCAGAACATTAGCTACTTAACTAATAAAAATGGTCTACCTTGAGCATGTGCTCTTTTAAGAACTGTCTATATGGCATCAGATTGCCAACAGCTACTGAAAAGATTAGATAGGAACCTTAAGGAGCAGTGGGTTTATGCTAATGACAGAGGAACTACTCAGAAAAGGAGGGTAAGAATGGTTGCACAACTTGAATGTAACCGATGTCATTAAATTGTACAGGTAGAAACTGTTGAGTTGGTGTATGTTTTGCTGCATATATTCTCAACCACAAAAAATACATTTACAGGTAATAATTAACAGAAAATGTCAAGGAGAGCTAAATATTTTGAAAATAAGACAGAGTTGCATGTGAGGGAATGAGTGGGGTGAGCTGTTTTAGATTAATAGTTAGTAAAGACTTATGGGATCAGGATATTTGAGGAGCTAACTGACCTATATCAAAGGAGAGAATAGCTGTATGAAGTTCTGGAGGGAGGATATTGCCAATAAAGGAAAGAGTTGTTCCTGAGGCCCTTAAATAACTAAGTGTTCTGGCATGTTTTGAGGAAGCTCAGGAAATAAGTTATGGCTAGTGTGGAGTGAACCGAGGGAAGACTGTTAGGAAATGAGGTTAGTATGGTGGGCAAGCCCCGCATCATGAAAGACCATGGGAAGGATTTGGGAATTTTTCCTAATTGCCATGAGAAGTCACTGAGGTGATGCTGTTATATAGACTGTAAGAGGGAAGATCAGTGGCACGGAGTCCAGTTTTAACCAAGAGATGATGGTGGCTGTAAGGTGGAGGTAGTGAGAAGTGGATAGAGTCAGGATTTATTTTAAGGTACCGCCAAGAGTCCAGAATATGTGTCAATGGATTGGATGCAAGATTTGAATAAGGGAGAGAAATCAAGGATGATTTCTAGGTTTTTGTCCTGAACAACCCAGAGGATAGTGAGAACATTTGCTGAGATAAGGAAGACTGGGAGGTAGATAAGACACTTGAACAAAGAATTTTATTTGAACCACATTAAGTTTGAGATGCCTAGTAGACATTCAAGGGGAGATGTGAAGACAGCCATTGGTGAAGGAACAACAGGGCAGAGTATGTAAATGAGGGTATCCTAGGGCTCAGGTGGAAT
This sequence comes from Loxodonta africana, assembly GCF_030014295.1. Classification (NCBI taxonomy): domain Eukaryota; kingdom Metazoa; phylum Chordata; class Mammalia; order Proboscidea; family Elephantidae; genus Loxodonta; species Loxodonta africana. The sequence continues at coordinate 135,331,790 of NC_087348.1, forward strand.
TGACTGCCATGAATTGGCTCAGATAACCTAGACAGTGAGAAGTGATGAGTGATGTTACTTAAACAGGGCATGGAAATCAATGAAAAAGGTGTGGGAGTGGCAGGGAGGCTAAGGTAGAGAAGTTTCTCTCTTCCTAAACCTGATTGGCTGGATTTGAAGACATCATAAGTTCCTGTATGAGAAATATCCAGCAAATTACCAGTTGATTTAATAAATTGATAACAAAGTCTACCTTTCAGCCAAAGATTGAAAAACAAACAAACCAATTGCCATCCAGTGAATTCTGTCTCTTAGTAACCCTATAGGACGGAGTAGAGCTACCCCATAGGGTTTCTAAGGAGCAGCTGTTGGATTCAAACAGCAGACCTTTTGGTTAGCAGCTGAGCTCTTAACCACTGCACCACCAGGGCTCAGACCAAGAATAACACCGTGAGGAACTTACTCCTTAGTTCAATCAAGTATGTAGAAATTCAGATTCGTAATTTTGGAGATTCCCCCTCTTTTTTTTCAAAATGGGGGGCATTGAGATGGAGGATTTTCCCATGCCCACCATCCTAAGGGATTTAATTAACCCATAGTTGAGACATTGTAAACATCTCAAGAAATTATTACCTTTGAGAAACTTGAGGGTGAGTAGGCATATCGCCTGGCTCCTCTTAAACTCCTTTTAAAAACCTGACTTGAAGACTCACCTGCCTTTTTGAATAAGTGCCAGCTTGAATAGGCAGGGTTCAGGGAATTGCCAACCAAAGGTATGGTTTCTCCAGAGGCCTCCAAGGGGTGTAAAAGAAGAGCGGAGCCAGACCCCGTGCTTGGGACACACCCTTGGTAGGAAATATTTGAGTGTGTGTGTGGTGAGGGGAGCACTCGGTGTGGGAGAGTGGGGTGGGTGGGTAATAGGGAAATGCCTGTTTTTTGTTTTTTTTTTTTCTGGTTTTAAGAAACAGTTTTTTACTTTTTTTGTTTTTTTAATTACAACGAACAGTTCAGTGGAGACATGTTCCTTATCTGCAGGGGCTAGTGGAATTGCTGATAGCTGAGAATGTAGCCTGCTTCCCAAGTGCGAGTTGGCATTTTGGAGAGAAAACTTGATGTTTGGAGCGCTGACTGGCACTGCCTTTTCTAAATAATTAAGGGTGGTGGGGTGGTGGTAAGAGAAAGAGGATGGTCTATGAACACTGACCCTGGAAAATTAACTCCCAAGTGTGTGGGTTGTGGATAGCAGGAAAAGAACATCACCCGCAAATGACAGCAGTGCCTTTATTTATTTATTTATTTATGCTTCTTTTTAGTTCTGAGTTGTTTTTAAGCCACAAATTAATGGGGCCACCATGAGTTTTCAGAGAATGAGTTTTACAAAAATCTAAGTGTTTTAAATATTGCAAGGATTTACTTATATATGCTGTATATGAGAAAAGTCCTTACAGTTACAGGGAGGAGAAAGAAAGTATATTCAGGAATTAAATTTTCACAGTTCTCTGAATTCTTATATTTCTCTTGTTGTCCATTTTTCTTTTTTTGTCCTTCATCCACCCCTTCCACCTTTATCCACTGCCTTCATCATCTAGTGCTGCCGTAACAGAAATACCATGAGTGGATGGCTTTAACCAAGACAAATTTAATACCTCACATTAAAGTAGGCTAATAGTCCAAGGCATCAGCTCTAAGGGAAAGCTTTCTCTCTCTTTCGGCTCTGGAAGAAGGTCCTTGTCCTTAGCCTTCCCATGGTCAAGGAGCTTCTCAGGTGCAGGGACCCTGCATCCAGAGGACATGCTCTGCTCCTGGTGCTGCTTTCTTGATAGTCTGAGGCCCCCAACTCTCCGCTTGCTTCCCTTTCCTTTTACCTCTTGCGAGATAAAAGGTGGTGCAGGCCACACCTCAGGGAAAGGTGACCTGAGTGAGGGTGGTGTTACAATCCCACCCTAATCCTCTTACAGTAAAATTACAATCACAAAATGAAGGACAACTACCTAATAGTGGGAATCATGGCCTAACCAAGTTGAAACACACGTTTTTTAGGGTCATAATTTAATCCAAACCAAACCAAACTTGTCACCATCAAGTTGATTTCAACCTGTAGAGACCCTAGTTGATATTAACTCGTAGAGACCCTATAGCATAGAGTGGAACTACCTCATAGAGTTTCCAAGGGCTAGTTGGTGGATTCGAAGGTTAGCAGCTGAGCTCTTAACCACTATGGCACCAGGCCTCCTCTTGATACACAGTCCACCCTAATTCACCACTGTGTTAGAAAAAGGTTTTGCTATTCTGAAATAAGAACTTTTTACTATACTTTTGTGTTCATGGTTGCTTTTGGTATGTCTTTAAGCACTGAACAGTTAACTTATACCCATTAAAAACCCATTGCCACTGAGTCTATTCCAACTCATAGCGGCCCAATAGGGCAGAGCAGAACTGTGCCATAGACTTTCCAAGGAGCACCTGGTGGATTTGAACTGATGACCTTTTGGTTAGCAGCTGTAGCTCTTAAACAGTACACCACCAGTGTGGGAGGGGTTTAATTGATAACATGATGTCTGGGCTCCAAGGGAGATGGAATGGATGTGCAGGAGAAGGGCATGCAGAGTCTGCCTGTATAGTCCCCAGAACTCTGTTCAAGATCATAACATACCTCAGTAATCACTTGAATCTAAACATACAACTTTAACAGCTGATGTAAATGACTTTACACATGAATTTTGGAACGCAACTATTTCTCAGTGGAAGTTTCTTCAACTAAGCTGTTTGTATTCCCTTAATAATTATGAAAGCTAACGTTTATTGTGTTCATTCTGTGTGTAAGGCCTTTTTCTAAGTGCCTTGTGTGTTTTATTTAACTTGCGTAACAACCTTTGAATAAGACCCATTTTAGAAATGGGAAACTGAGGCAGTGAGAGGTAAAGTAACGTGCCCAGATCACCCAGCTGATAGATTGAGTTAGGATTTAAACCCAGGCAGTTTGTTTCAGAATTTGCTTATGTAATCACTGTACATGACAGCAGTGAGCCCTAGTGGCTCTGTGGTTAAAGAACTTGGCTGCTAACTGAAAGGTCAGTGTTTCGAACCCCCCAGCCTGTCTGTAGGAGACAGATGTGGCAGTCTGCTTCAGTGAAGACTTACAGCCTTGGAAACCCTATGGGGCAGTTTTACTCTGTCCTTTGGGGTCACTGTGAGTTAGAATCGACTTGATGACAGTGGGTTTTGGCACATAATACTAATGTGCAGTGTATTCTGTATGCCGTGTATGTGTTCAGAAACTAATTTTCCGAACATTTATGCCATGTATAGATTACCAATCCAGTTGCCGTCGAGGAGATTTTCACTCATGACGACCCCGTGAGTTTTCAGAGTAGGACTGCCCTCCATGCGGTTTTCAGTAGCTGTGACCATTTGGAGGTTTATTGCCAGGCCTTTCTTCCAAGGCAACTGAGTGGATTTAAACTGCCAACCTTTCAGTAAGTAGCTGAGCACTTAACTCTTTGTGCCACCTAATACATATATATACTAGGAGGTTTTCCTCCTTATTTGTACTTTAATGTTTTGTAGACTCTTATGAATACTTGTTCCTGGCAGTGAACTAGATGCTAAAGAACAGAATAGGCACATGTAACCCTCTCTCACCTTCTCCCTCCCCTTTCATAGAGATGAAATGAAAAGGAATTAATGAGGACAGATTATTGGATTAGGGCCCATACTCAGGGCTCTAACAGCACGGGGAGTTTCTCCTGTCACTTCAGTTCTTGTTCAGGAATTGGCACCTGCTTTTTGTGAATCACAAAGACCAGTGCTTTATATCAAGCCATTTAGATTTGGGCTATGGAGCAGTGACTTAAAAAAATTAAATTTTATTTTCAGAGATTTTTTCTGTTAATTGTTTACATTTATTTTAATTGTATATTCTGAAACCGCTACAAAAAGGCATGAAATAATTGTTTAAATTTTAATTCATATGGGTCAAAATGTATGTTAAACTACCTATTGTCGCCTTCACAGTCGTTGTTATGTTTGAGCCGATTGTTGTGGCCATTTGTTACCAAGTATGACTTTCTTCTCCAGGGACTGATCTCTCCTGACAACATGTCCAAAATATGTGAGATGAAGCCTCGCCATTCTTGCTTCTAAGGAATATTCTGGCTGTACTTCTTTCAAGACAGATTTGTTCATTCTTTTGGCAGTCCGTGGTATATTCAATATTCTTTGCAAACACCGTAATTCAGTGCCTTCAATTTTTCTTTGGTCTTCCTTATTCATTGCCCACCTTTCGTGTGCGTATGAGGTGACTGAAAATACCATGGCTTGAGTCAGGCACACATTAGTTTTCAAGGTGACATCTGTGCGTTTGAACACTTTAAAGAGGTCTCTGGCAGCAGATTTGTCCAATGCAATGTGTCGTTTGATTTCTTGACTGCTGCTTCCGTGGGTGTTTATTGTGGATCCAAGTAAAATGAAGCCCTTAATGATGTCAACATTTTCTCCGTTGTCATGATGTTGCTTATTGGTCCAGGTGTTAGGCTGTCAGTCTGCAGTCTTTGATCTTCAGCAGTAAATGCTTTAAGGCCTCTTCACTTTCAGCAAGCAAGATTGTATCATCTGCATATCTCAGGTTATTAATCAGTCTTCCTCCAATCCTGACGCCTTATTCTTCTTCAGACAGTCCAGCTTCTCGGATTATTTGCTCAGCATACAGGTTGAATAGGTATGGTGAAAGGATATAACGGTGATGCACACCTTTCTTGACTTTAAACCATGCAGTATTCCTTGTTCTGTTTAGATGACTGCCTCTTTTTCTATGTACAGGTTTCTCATGAGAACAATTAAGTGTCCTGGAAATCTCATTCTTCCCCATGTTATCCATAATTTGTTATGAGCTGGAGTAGGTCTCAGAAATAATGTGCCATTTCTTCCAGTTGGTTGTGCACAGCTGCCTACTTCCCTAGGTGGTAGCAGCTAAGGCCTGTCTCAGAAACACTCTCCTCCTCACTAAGCATGATTCTTCACACTGCTCCATCTTCTTTCCCGTGTGTGTCTCCTTCCCTCCTCAGTGGCTGGGGAAAATGATAGTAGTCCACTGATGAGATTTATTCTTTTATTATACTTTATTTTATCATTTGTTTTTATAACATAGTTCCGTTAAAATCAAGGGTAATAAAAATGTTTGTGTGATGGAAGTGGATAATCCCATCCATTGTGTCCATCTAAAGTTTCATGAGAAAACTGTGCCCACAACAGAGGGCTCCCACTCCTCTGGCTCACTGTATTTTCTCCTTGTTTATTTGCTCTTCCCTCTTTCCTGATGCATGCATGGGACCACTGAGCTTCAAGACTCCACAATTCTGCTTTTCATACCAGTGTTACTGTAATCTTGGGTTCATGGGCTGCCTTGCCACAGATTTACTCATTCTGTCTCTGTTAATTATTTCATTACTTAAAAATCTCTCATGAATTTTTCCAGAAGTACATTCTATTCCTCAAAAACTTGGAAGCAATGGGAAAGTATGCAATAAATAACAAGAAAACATACGTAATGCATAGAATAAATTATTAACGTTCCGATATGTCTGTTATCTTACTTACATTTGCATGTATATGTATTAGAGTCTCTGGTTGATGCAAATGGTTAATATCTTGAGCTGCTGACAGAAAGTTGGAGTTCAGGTCCACCCAGAATTGCAATGAAAGAGAGGTCTGGCAGTCTACTTCCGAAAACTCAGCCACTGAAACCCCTATGGAGTACAGTTCTACTCTGGCACACTGGTGTCATCATGAATCAGAACTGACTCAGTGGCAACTGGTTTTATGTGTGTATTAGCACACACATTTACGTATATTAACACGGATATTATATCCTGATATTTTCATTCAACATCAGTCTTTTCTCATGATAAATTTTTTTTTTTTCTTTAATGAGGGCATTAAATTACTTTATAATATTCTGTGTGCATGTAGTATATGTTTTTTAACGATCTGACTATAGTTGCAATAATAAATGTGCATGTTTCTAGTAATCTTCAACGTATACTTACATCTTTTTAACATACATCTCTGCCATTAAATCTCTTTGTTTAAGTGTTGTTTAACACTCTTTACGCCTAAGAGATGGTCTCAGAAGCAGCCCTGATCAGTTTTTCTCCCTCTTACTCATGAAGCCCCTTAATGTATTCCAAGGTATCAACTACGAAGCATTTTACGTCCTTATCGTTTGTTTATTTTTCATTCAGTCAGTATATTCCATGGGCCAGAAATAGTCTATGTTATGCGGATACAGTGGTGAAAGGTACACACTGTCCCTGTCCTCATGAAGGGGACAACCCAGTGCAGGTGGGAGGAGCACTGGGGAAATGCAGCTGAGAGCAAGGACAGACAACCCTCCAGGAAGCACACTGGACTTCAGAGAGGCTTGTTGGCTGCTGTTCACCTGGCAGGTTTCTAGATACCAGAGTACCCTTGGGCTTGGTGCCTGCTCCTCTCTCTACTGACACCCTCCCTCTAGGATGCCTCAGTGAGTTCACTGCTGTCTATTTGTAGCTAAGGACGTGAGGTTTATACCTCCATCCATTCAAACTCCTCCTGGGTCCAGACTCATATATTCAAATGTCAGCGTAACTCTCTGTATTGACCTCTTTATGCATTATAATGATACATTCCTCATATGGCCATCATGAAAGCAAACATGAAAGGAAAAGCACAGGAGTGCCTGGCACCAGTGTAGGTACTCAATGACCATTAGCTGTTGGTATTATCCTTGACATCCCCATGTGGGGTGAAGTTTTATTACCTGACATTTCCGTGTGAATATCTAACAGCTACACCATGTTATCTAGGCTATGAAACAATTCTTGGTTCCAACCACCATTCTGTCCTTATCGATGAATTTCTCAAGGCTTCGGTGATGGGAGTGTGTGTTTTTCCACACAATGGACGTGATTAGGAATGGTTGGCTATGTCCTACACAATAAATTGCTCCAGCATTCCTATGGGTGACCATTGAGACAAGTTTCAGCCAACGTATGTAGCAAAGAATTGGAACCACTCTCAGCTGTTCATGCGAGTACTCTCAATCCAGAATATCTGGTAAATCGACTGTTAGGGATTGAATTGTGTCCCTCCACAATGTATGTGGAAATCCTAACCCCTGTACCTGTAAATCTGACCTTGTTAGGAAAGGGGGGGCCTGCTTTTATTATGTGAATGAGGTCATACCAATGTAGGGTGGGTCCTAAGCCTAACTCTTCTTAGTTATAAAAGGAGCAGAATACACACAGACACAAACAGGTGAAAAGGAAGACAGACAAAGAAGACAGATGCTTCTAGAAGGCCAGGAACACAAATGATTGCTGACATCTACTAGAAGCTGAGGTAGACAAGGAAGGACCTCCCACTACAGCCATGCCCTGAATTCGAACGACTACCTGCTAAACTGTGAGAAAATAAATTTCTGTTCTTTAAAGCCATCCAGTTGTGTTATTTTTTGTTATGGAGGGACTAGGTAACTAACACACATACCCGTTCTTATAAGTTCAGCCCAGTGCAGAATAATTTTCTTCCCTCCTTGGTCTAACCCACCTGAACCTGCTCTTTCCCTATCAGTGTCCTTTGCTTTCACCTAAGAGCTATGACAGAGTCAGCTCGATGGTGATGCATTGAAATTTCAATTTATTTTTTATTTATGATTACTATTAATTCCAGTATTTTCTACAGTTTTCAATGGAGACAGTCCTATAATCTATGAATAGCAGTTATACTTTTTCTCTTTTTGTACTAGCTTACACTTCCAGTGTTCAATGTTTAATAAAAGTAATGATAGAAGCACCCTTATTTTATTGTTTATTAATTTTAAAGAGAATGTCCCACACGTCACCATGAACTATCATGCTAGTTGTAGTTTTCCACGTTTGGGAACTCCTTTTCTGTTCCATATTTGCTCCTAGTCCTTATCTCTCCGTGTGATTGGATTTTATCAACCTGCTTTGCCCCCATCTCTTGAGGTGAGCATATGTCTTCTCTTCTTTCACCTATGCATGTGGTGAATGAAATTACTAAATCTTTAACGTTCACTCAAATTTATATGCCTACAATAAACCGCCTTGATCATGGCATGTTACGTGGTTTATACTTTGCTGGATTTCCTTTGCTGGCATCTTACGTAGGGTTTTGCATCTCAGTTACTGAGTGTGCTTGTCCTCTAACTCTTCTCTACCATCCTTCTCTAATTTGTTATCATTTTTAAACTAGCCTTAAGGATCAAGTTAGGGGAGTATCTCATGGTTTTCTAATCTCTGTTGACTATGTACAAGATTAAAATTACTGTTTCTTGCATGTTTGCTGGAACCTGACTGGAAACGATCTAGGTCTGCCATTTTCTTTGTAGGGAGATCTTGAAGTACTGACCCATTTTATTTAGTGGTTAAAGGCATCTTCTGGTGCTAATTTACTTAGAAAAAATTCTGATGCATGTTCTAGGTTGCTCGAATCTCATCTTTAAATATTGATTATCAGGGCTTGTAGCCTCATGCAAGGCAATTCATCAATCCCAGATTTCCCCAAAGTCAGGCTCTGCAACTCTTCCTGGTACCAAATTCCCTCATTTAAGACTTATTTGCAAAGAGACAACAGTATGCTATCTACGCAGTTGTTTATCCGCAGCCTTCTTGAGTCCATAATGTGAGGATACAGTCTTCTAATACTTTTTTTGTAATTGTTCTTTTTCTTATTTTTTTTCCTTTTTTCACTGCCAATACCCACCTCCCCAGTCTAGTAGTTTTAAAGTTGTGAGTTTCAGGTTCAAGTCTGTAATCCAGCTGAGCTTCTGTGTGTGCTGCATGTGTGCATCAAAAGAACACGCTTCTAGAAGCAGAAAGCAGGCAGTGCGACTGTTGGGTGGTTGGTGGGGTAGGGGGAGGGGAGCTGCTGCTCAGAGATGGCACCCGAGGGAGGCACGAGATGCCGGGCTGCCCACCGCAAGCCCGCAGGCTCCAAGGAGGAGGAAACTGCGTGCGCCATGAGCCTTTTGAGACAGGCCCAAGCCCGCCTAGCCGGGTGCTAACCTCACATCTGCCAGGCTTGCAGGTTCCACCAGGACTAGGGGAAGCCTAAGGCCAAGGAGGGCAAGGTCTAGGGTCTGGACCTGAAAACTGGTTCTGCCACTTGTGATCACAGCGCTTATGCTGGAAAGGAGGGCAGGAAGCATATCGCAATGTGTGTCCGGACGATGACCCAGAAGGGGGGAGTTGTGGTCACCTACGGACTCTGGGTCTGCATATGGAGGCCCCCAGGGTGCAATTCCAGGAGCAGAAGGCAAAGCACAGAGGCCAAAGTGCACCTCGCCGATGCTTCCCAGGGGTATTTCCCCAAATATGGGGAGCAGTCCCTTCTCTGGGCTAGGGACTTTGTTTCCTCCATTGTCATCACTGACTGTGAGCAGACTCTAGTCTATGCAGACTAATGAGGAGCTATCAAAATGAGGTCCAAACTCCGGATTTGAGTTAAGGATCATAAATTAACACAGAGAAATACGACTTTAGCAATAAGTGACTGTTTGAAGTCCAGGTTGCCTTAAAACACGGAATTTCAGTATTTCAGCTCCTCTGCTAATGTAGTGACTAAGAACAGGATCTCAGTGGAGCTCAAAGATGTGGGGCACTCGGAATACTCTGGGTCTGTCTGCTCACGGCTGATTGCCTGATTCCCAGTTTTATTATACAGCTTAAATACAGACCAGAAGAGGAGTTTGGGGCTTGACACCTGACATCTTAACACCAGTTCCTGTTTCTTGAGGAAGGAAGAGGTAAAATAAATCAGCGTTTACTGTGTCCTTCTCCATCCCCGGAAGTCTTCATGAAGACCCTCTCAGGTAAGGATTGACAGAGAGTGGCTTGGTTTACTATTCGACTTTGTCCTTCAGTCACTTTGTTTATGTCCTGCATGTAAACTATTATGCATTGACAGAAGCATTCTAATTCTTATGCAGAATGACTAGACCTGCTGCAGAATGACTATATTGTGCCTCCCTTGGGCGCCCCTGTCTGCGCAGCACCCCCCACCCCCAACTGCCCAACCGCCTCTCTCCTGGCATTCTGCTTCTAGAAGCATGTTCTTTTGATGCAGAGATGCAACACACACAGAATCCCAGCTGGATTACAGACTTGAACCTGAAGACCTTATGCAGAATGACTATTTATGAACCACTAAGCTTTTTTTTTTTTTTTTAAGCTTAGTACTAAAGCAGGTACTTACCCCTCAGAGAAGACTCTGGGGGAGGTTGATACATGCATTCCCCAGTGCTCCTGCTGCTCTAGAAGTGCCTGAAATGCCTCTGTGGGAAAGGCCTTCAGAGTAGGCTCATGGCCCACGTGGGAATTCAGGCCTATTTTTCTGTTAGAACATCTCATTTCTCTCTGAAAATGTTATTATCCAGTTTATTCACCAGACATGAGTACAGACATCTCATATTTTCAAAATTAATCCCATTCTCTAATACTAATTTGCCACCAAGAGTATATTCCAAAGTGTTTCCAATAGGCTAGAAAGTCTTTCCAAAGAGGGGAGTCCTGCGCCATGTTGTGCAGTGAGAGCAGGGTTGGCATAATATGTTTACCCAGATACCTACCACTTTTTAAAAATTTTTATTGTGCTTTATTTGAAACTTTACAGAGCAAATTACTTTCTTGTTCAGCCATTTATACACAATTGTTTTGTGACATTGGTGGCAATATTCATGATGTGTCAGTATTCTCTTCTATGCTCCAGTTCCCCGTTTCCATCTGCCATGATTCCTGTTCCATCCTGCCCTCTTTTCTGTGCTTTTGGGCAGGTTTTGCACTTTTGGTCTCATACACACGATTGAACTAAGAAACACTTTCTTCATGTGTGTTATTGTTTGTTTTATAGACCTGTCTAATCTTTGGCTGAACGGCGAACTTCAGAAGGTACTTTCGACTTTGTTGCTTTCCATAATTCCTGAAATTCCAAGCCTGCCACCTGAAGAACTTCCTTTAGTGTTTCATTTAGAACAAGTCTGGTGGCGATGAATTGTCTTAAGCGTCCCTCACCTGAGAATGTCAATATTTTTCCTTTACTCATGAAGGAAATAACAGCCTATAGAACACTGGGTTAATGTTTCTTTTCTTTCAGTGTTGAAAAAATGTTGTTTTCACAGCCTTTTGGCCTCCATGGCTTCTGATGATGAATACAGAGTCATTCCAAATGTTTTTCCTGTGTGAAATGAGTTGTTTTCTCTCTAGCTTCTTTGAAGATATTTTCTTGGTCCTTGTTATTCCACAATTGACAGTGAGGCATTTGGGCGTAAAATTATGTGAGTTTAACTTGTTGGAGTTTGCATAGCTTCTTGAATCTGTAAGTTTATGTCTTTCAACAAATTGGGAAAGTGTTGAGCCAGTATTTCTTCAGATACTTTTTTCTACACTACATATTTTCTCTACACCTTATGGAATTCCAATAAATAAATGTTAGATATTTTTGGATTTTTTTGAGGCTCTGTTCATTTTTTTTTCAATATTTGTTCTCTGCTTTCAGATTGGATATTTTCAATTGAACTATTTTCGTCTCATTGATCCTTTTGTCTGTCAACAGCATTCCGCTGATCAAGTGAATTTTTTATCTCTATTTTTCCTGTCTAAAATTTTCATTTGTGAATGGTTTCTATGTATTTTTCTATTTTTCTAAGGTGTGCCTGTTACTTCTTCGAGCGTGGTTAAAGTAGCTTTTTAAAGTTTTTGTCTATGATTCCAAGACTGTGTCTTACTTCAATCTTACAGAAAATGTTGATGTTGTTTGTTTTAGGAATCACTTGACCCAGTTATGTTCAGGCTGCAGGTTCTTTCCCAACTTCTGGATGCTGTGGCTCAGATGTCAGTTCAGATTTTGAAGACTTTGCAGTGATATTTGGATGTAATCTATGGGAGTGTCACTCAGTCTGGGACTTTGCTGGTGTTCTAACCCATAATGCAGTTCTCAAAGGATTGATCTACTTCTTGGGGTCAGAGCAAAGCATATGCAACTGTGGGAGTGGAGGGGAGTATGAAAAACAACTTTATGGTATCCCTCTCTTGAGCCGCCTGGTCTCTGTCTCTGTGAGGCTCTCTGATGTCTGAGCAGCTACCTTCCTGGTCCACTGGCAAGAATGTTGGGACTTTAATCTCTTCATTCTGCCGTGCAATTAAGTGACTGGATCTGCCTATGAGGCCAAATAACAGTAAGATGGAGAAAATGTAACAGAGATTCCTCTATATTATTTGGTCCTTATATACTTAGGTCAGAGAGAAGGCACACTGTTTCTGGTGATACTTCCAAACAGGTATGGAGAAAAAGGCATTAACAGGTCGCTAGCTGCATACTAGGTGTTACGGATTAAACTCTGTCTTCCCAAAATGTATATATCAGCTTGACTAGGCCATGCTTCCCAGTATTGTGCGATTACCCACCATTTTGTCAGCTGGTGTGATTTTCCAATGTATTGTAAATCCTACCTCTATGATGTTAATGAGCAAAGATTTGAAGCAGTTATGTTAAGGAGGCAGGGCTCAATCTACAAGATTAAGTTGTGTTTTAAGTCAATCTCTTTTGAGATATAAAAGAGAAAAGAGCAGAGAGACAGGGGGACCTCAGTACCACCAAGAAAGAAGTGTCAGGAGCAGTGCATCCTTTGGACCTAGGATCCCTGTGCTGAGAACCTTCTTGTCCAGGGGAAGATTGGTGACAAAGACCTTCCCCTAGGAGTGACAGAGAGAAAAAGTCTTCCCCTGGAATTGGCACCCTGAATTTGGACTTACAGAGCCTCCTGGACTGTGAGGGAATAATTTTCTTTGTTGAAGTCATCCGTTTGTGGTATTTCTGTTACAGGAGCACTAGATATCTAAGACACTAGGTACCAGGAGATGTACATTTCCCAGCTCTTTCACTCCCAGGGACACTATGACCAAGTAGCCATTGCCATAAATCCATGCGAGCAGACTATTCTGATTACTGCTTTGACTCTACTGTCTGTTATGGTAACCACACCCACCTTGTCTTTGTTGATTGAGTGCCACCACTTGGCTGCTACCACCATGGGGTCCAGTCAACTGCATTGTAGTCAGGTGTCTTAATTCAGTTAGGGCAGTTCTCACTGTGGACTCTTACTGACATAAAATAGCAACCACAGAAGTCTTCAATAATGCTGGGGCTTGCTGCACAAATTTGTACCTCACCGCTATGGTAAAAAGAGAGCCCTCTGGGCAGTCCGTGAGTGGGTCTGTGGGTCCAGCCTAATAAATCCATTCTAACATGCCAATTTCCCTCAGCCTTTGGTTACCTTCTCCTACATTATACAATGGCAGATCTGCCATTTCCACTTGATTTATTGTAGGCCAGCACTTAATCCATGCTTCAGTAAACCAACCAAATAAACTATGAGATCCTTTTCTAACCTCTGAAGCTGAAACACTGAATGAAGAATCTATGCTTCCTGGGTCTATATCAATAAACTCAGACTAATCCACCTTTATGTTGCTTGCACCATTATCCCACACCCATAGTAGCCATTCCCACACATATTCACCAGGTTTCTGTATGTATATATTAGAAAAATCAAGCAGTTCTTTTGGAGTTTAGCATACCTTCTCCTGGGTCACACTTTATAGTTCACCTTTTGGGGCTTGTTGGGACTGAAGCCTAGGTATAGGTCTAGAAGCAAAAATGGGCAGTGGCAGTGGGATGTTCAGCCGTGTCTTATAAGGCATCTGCCTAAGGTGATGCCCCAGGCAATGCCCCAGACACCACCCCAGGAGACAAACAAGACACTTCAGGCACAGCTGGGGCAATCTCATCAGATGGAGGTGGAAGGGATAATTGTTTTACTGGGAAGGGTGGCTTAGCCGGCAAAGTTAGAGAATCTCTTCAGATGGGAGTAAGAGGTCTGGTTCTGTTAGGAAGAGTGATTCAACAGAAATTGGAGGTTCATTGTCCCCCGCTTCCTGACTGTCTGCCCATATGTCCTCATCCCGAGTTTCAGGATCCCGTTTCCTCCCAATCAGTGCCCTCACTCTAACTTCAGACACCATTTGAGGTTGGATATTCAACTGGCGCTTTAATTCAGTCACTCTTATGATAAGAATCTGAGTTTATTTTTGGCAGCATTAGCCTTGTTACTATAAGAAATATGGTTTTCTTTCTGGGCACAAGTGGCATCTTTCAGATCTTGTATGTGGTGCTTGAGCTTTGAGTCCATTTCTTTCATTCACCAGTGTGGCTAGCAAAAGCAGGACCAACCAAGCAGCTTCCTTATTATTCTTATTCTGACAAAATTATAGAAAAGTATCAAATATGTAATCAGACAGAGCCTTGTCTCTCACAAATATTTGATCCAGTGGTAGTAGTATTTTGCATATTTCTATTGTCACCTCCCACCATGGATTAGCAATAGCCTGTTTACTACTGGAGACAGTCATCAGTGCCTTTAAGACTAGCCAGACTTGAGAATCAATTCAGAAAACTCATCCTTAAGATTTGGTTCCTCTAGAACCACAGTAGGCACCAAATGTCTTAGCCTGGGATCTCTCGAGGTGCAAAACTAGTGAAGAGAATATATATATATATGGAAACCCTAGTCGCATAATGGTTAATAGCTATAGCTGCTAACCAAAAGGTTAGCAGTTCGAATCCACCAGGCGCTCCTTGGGAACTCTGTGGGGCAGTTCTACTTTGTCCTGTAGGGTCACTATGAGTTGGAACCGACTCGATGGCAATGGGTATATATATATATATATATACACACACACATGCACACACACATACATATATATATGCATACATATGTTAGTTGTGGCTGTTAGATGCCATCGATCCTGTGTAAAACAGAATGAAACACTGCCTGATCCTGAACCATCCTCACAATCATTTGCTATGTTTGAGCCCATTCTTGCAGCCATTGTGTCAGTTCATGTTGTTGAGCGCCTTCCTCTTTTTTTCTGACCCTCAGCTTTTCCAAGCATGATGAGCCTCTCCTGGGACAGGTCCTTCCTGAAAATATGTCCAAGACACGTGAGACGAAGTCTCGCCATCCTTGCTTCTAAGGTGCATTCTTGGTGTACTTCTTCCAAGATGGTTTTGTTTATTCTTCTGGCAGTCCGTGGTATATTCAGTATTCTTTGCCAACACCATATTTTAAATGAATCAGTTCTTCGGTTTTCCGTATTCATTGTCTAACTTGCTCAAGCATGTGAGGTGATAGAAAATATCATGGCTTTGCTCAGGCACACCTTAGTCCTCAAAGTGACATCTTTCTTTCTCAACACTTTAAGGAGGTCTTTTGCAACAGATTTGCCCAATGCAATACATTGTTTGAATTCTTGACTGCTGCTTCTGTGGGCATTGATTATGGATTCAAGTTAAATGAAATGCTTGATGACTTCAGTATTTTCTCTGTTTATCATGGTGTTGCTTACTGGTCCAGTTGTGAGAATTTTTGTTTTCTTTATGTTGAGGTGTAATCCATACTGAAGGCTGTAGTGGTTGCTCTTCATCAGTAACTGCTTCAAGTCCTCTTTACTTTCAGCAAGCAGGGTCGTATCAGCTGCATATCATAGGTTGTTAGTGAATCTTTCTCCAAAACTAATGCCATGTTCTTCTTCTTCGAGACCAGCTTCTGAGAATGTTTGCTCAGCATACAGATTGAGTAAGTATGGTGAAAGATACCACCATGACACATAACTTTCTGATTTTAAACCACACAGTATCTCCTTGCCCTACTCAAATGACTGCCTCTTGGTCTACGTAGATGTTCCGCATGAATACAGTTAAGTGTTCTGGAATTCCCATTCTTTGCTAAGCTATCCATAATTTGTCATGAGCCACACAGTTGAGTGTGCTTGTATAAAAAAAATAGGAAACAAAAATAGGTAAACATCTTACTGATATTCTCTACTTTCAGCCAAGATCCATCAGACATCAGAAATGATATCCCATGTTTCACGTCTTCCTCTGAATCCAGCTTGAATTTTTGGTAGTTCCCTGTCTGTGTACTGCTGCAACTGTTTTTAAATTATATTCAGCGAAATTTTTCTTGCGTGTGATGTTAATGACATTGCTCGATAATTTCCGCATTGCGTTGGACCACCTCTCTTTGGAATGAGTACACATATAGATCTCTTTCAGTCATTTGGTCAGGTAGCTGTCTTCCAAATATATTGGAATAGTCAAGTGAGCGCCTCCAGCACTGCGTCCGTGTGTTGAAACATCTCATTTGGTACTCCATCAGTTCCTGGAGCCGTGTTTTTTGCCAATGCCTTCAGTGCAGCTTGGAGTTCTTCCTTCAGTACCATCAGCTCTTGATCCAATGCTACCTCCTGATATGGTTGAACGTCGACCAATTCTTTTTGGTGTATTGAGTCTGTGTATTCCTTCCGTCTTCTTTTGATGTTTCCTGTGTTGTTCGATATTTTGCCCATAGAATCCTTCAGTATTGCACCTAGAGGCTTGAATATTTCCTTCAGTTCTTTCAGCTTGAGAAATGCCAGGTGTTTTCTTCCCTTTTGGTTTTCTAACTCCAGATCTGTTCACATTATTATTATCATACTTTGTCTTCTCCAGCTTCCCTTTCAGGTATTCTATTGAGCTCTTTTACTGTATTTTTCCTTCCATTCTCTTTAGCTACTGTGCATTCAAGAGCAAGATTCAGAGTCTATTGTGACATCCTCTTTGGTCTTTGCTTTCTTTCCTGTCTTTCTAATGACTTTTTGTTTTTTTCATATATGATGTCCTTGCTATCATCCCACAACTAATCTGGTCTTCGATCATTAGTGTGCAGTGCATCAAATCTATTCTTGAGATGGTCTCTAAATTCAGGTTTGATATACTCAAGGGCATACTTTGACTCATGGACTTGTTTTAATTTTCTTCAGCTTCAACTTGAACGTGAATATGAGCAACTGATCATCTGTTCTGCAGTCAGCCCCTGGCCTGATTCTGACTCATGATATTGACCTTCTCCATCATCACCTTCCACAAATTTGATTCCTATCTATTCTGCCTGGAATAGCTCACGAGTATAGTCACCATTTATGTTCCTGATGAAAGGTATGTGCAATGAATAAGTCATTGGTCTTGCCAAATTCTGTCATGTAAGCTTCAGTGTCATTTCTATCATCAATACCTTATTTTCCAACTGCTGATTTGTCTGCTTTGTTTTCAACTTCGCAATTATCAGTACATCTTGATTGATGAATGCATCACTTTTGGTCAGTTTCAAACTGCGGAACTTGGTAAAAACCTTCAACTTCTTCATCTTTCACATTCATGATTTGTGTGTAAATTTGAATAATAGTCTTATTAACTGGTCTTCCTGGTAGGCCTGTGGATATTATCCTATTGCTCGTAGTGTTGTACTTCAGAAAAGATCTTGAAATGTTCTTTTTATCAATGAATATGATGCCGTTCTCTTCAGTATCTCAATCCTGGCATAGTAGAACATATCATTGTCTAGTTTAAAATGTCCAAAACCAAGCTATTTCAGCTCACTAATGCCTAGGATTACTGACCTTTATGCATTCCATTTCATTTTTGATGACTTCCAATTTCCCTAGATTCATACTTCCTTCATTCCACATTCTGATTATTAAAGGATATTTGCATCAGTTTCTTCTCATTATGAGTTGTGCCCCATCAGGAAACGTCATTAAAGTGGGATCTACTTTGAGGAGGTAGCTCTTCGCCACTCGTATTTTGAGTGCCTTCCAACCTAAGAGGTTATCCTCTGTCATTGAATCAGACAGTGTTCCAGTACTATTTGTAAGATTTCACTGGCCAGTTGTTTTTAGAAATAGATCACTAGGTCCTTTTTCCTAGTCTGTCTAAATCCAGAGCTCCACTCAAACCTGTCTACCATGGGGGAACCTGGTGGTATTTGAAATACCGGTGGCAAAGCTTCCAACATCACAGCAACATGCAAGCCACCACAGTACAACAAACTGACAGAAGAGTGGTGGGAGTTAAAAATAAGAAGAACCAAAAAGAGTGCTTCTTCCATGTCTGCTGATTTAGAGGAACCATGAAAAATTGTCAAGTGAAGAGTGATTCAGAGAAAAACATGGGTAGAATGTGACCTAATTTCCATAAAACAGACAAATGAATGTACTTACATGTGTCCCGGCAAAAAGAAGTGTGTAAAAGGGTACATATGTATCTTTGGACACTGGACACTTTGGGGGAGCAGGTACAATATACTTATGTGGGGATGGCTCTTATTATAACTTCTGTATACAAATCTCTGTTGTTAAATGTGTTATAAGAATGTAAAACCTTTTAAAGTTTAATAACATCATACGTGTATGTGTGTGTATTTGAAACTTTTTTTTTTTTTGACTATTTTATATATGTGTTTTTTAATTATCTAGTGTGGCTATAGCAGAGATTCCACAAGTGGATGGCTTTAACAAACAGAAACTTATTCTCTCACAGTTTAAGAAGCAAGAAGTTTGAAGTCAGGGCACCAGCTCTAGGAGAAAGCTTTCTCTCTTTGTGGCTCTGGGGGAAAGTCCTTGTCATCCATCTTCCCCTGGCCTAGGAAATTCTCAGCGCGTGGACCCTGGGTCAAAAGGACCTGCTCCACTCCAGGCACTTCTTCCTTGGTGGTATGAGGTCCCTCTCATTTCTGCTCACTTTTCTCTTTGTATCTCAAAAGAGACTGACTCAAGACTCACCCTTATCCTGTAGATTGTGTCCTCCCTCATTAACATAACTGCCTCTAATTCCGCCTCATTAACGTCACAGAGGTTAGAATTTACAACACATAATTAATCACATCAGATCACAAAATGCAGGACAACCACACAATACTGGGAATCATGGTCTGGCCAGGTTGGCACACATTTTGGGGGACACTATTCAATCCATAACAATAGAGAAAACACTGTCTTCAATGCCAGATTCAGAGACTTTTATCCATCTGTGAAGGGCAAACAAAGAAATTGAACAAAATTCAGACCAGCGAATTATTGCTTGCTCTTGGAACTAATGACTTCTTCTGGTCTCTATGCCTGGAAATGGCCAAAAAGAATTCTGTGAGGATTAATTCAGTTATTGCTAAAACATCTACTGCATTTACATGTCTACAGGTAAGGAAGAATGCTGGACACCGTGTGTGATTCATTAAGTAACACAGGGACCCTTAGACTATTGTTCTCCTTCTCTGATATGCCACTATCACCTTCTCCCCTTGTTGCTCTCCTGAAAAACCCACACTTGTATATTCTAGGCTTTTTTCCAGGATTGAATTTGCAGGAAGTTAAAGATATATCTTTGAAAGATAAAGAAGACTTTGGCCACATTGTCTTTAGACAGTCGAACTTCCCAGCCAAACTCTGTGCAGGATGGGAATTCACAATCCCTCCTACTCAGTACCTCTGAGCAGGACGGGATTTCTGTTTCATTATCAGGAGACTGTGGAATTCACCCCTCTTCAGAAAACTTACTTTCCTTTGCCTCAAACTGTCCCTCTCAAAATCTGTCATGGTCACTCTGAGAAATTCACATGGGCAGCCTGTATGGAAGTGCCCATCCTAGAGGCCCTGCCCTCCCTTCCTTGCTCCGTAGGGCTTCCTCTGACACTTGGGGTCACATCTCCCAGGGAGTACACACCTCTGGCACTTCTAGGGATTCCCAGGCCCTGGGATACTGTGGATGGGACTTGGAACTCAATCTCTTTCTTCCCATCCTCACCTTTGGTTATCTGTGTTCTGTCTTCACCATATTTAGGAGGCCTTGTCTTCTCTTTGCTCATTTCATTTCAGTTAGGCTTTTCTATTCCAACTCTCTGATCTCAGAACAGATCAGGTTAGACCACAGAAAAGAGAAAGATCAAGCAAACATCACTGATCTGTGCAGAAGCTGCTGGGAAGGGATTCGATTCTCATTGGTTTAGGGTTTTATGCCCACTGCTCACCGGCAGGCAGGTTCCCCCCAGAGTCTGGCTTCTCTCTGGTACCTTGTACTACAGAGAACTCAGTGCCCAGCCCACCTTCACAATCACACCTCCCTTAGAGCTATCTTTGCAGAAGCTCTTTCTCAGACTTCCATGTCCCACTGAAATCCTATTTCTCTTTCCTTACAAACATTATGCTCATTCTCAGGGCCCTGAGACCTCATCTGCAGATGAGTCTTGTCCTCTTCTCTCCTTGGCGGGGGAAGCTTTTGAGTGGACCTCATGTCTTTGGACAGCTATCCTGGGGCTTCTTCCACCCTGGTGCTGTAGGGCTGCATCTCTCTTTGTACTAGAGGGGGCGTGGAAGGGGCACAAGGCTAAAAGAGGATGGATCTTCCAGGTGAGGTGGGTTTAAGAAGCCTGAATGAAATTCTTCCCTGAAGGGTGAATATTTTGCAGTCCAGACATCCTGCTTCTCTCAGTCTCAGAGTCCTAGCACGTCTTCAGGTGCTTTCTCCAGTGACCTTGAGGCCATGCCTGCAACCTCTGCAGTCAGGTCACCCACATGTGTAGCAGCACCAGTACGTGTGGTAGCTTCTTCAGCCCCTGTCTCCTCCTACAGATGCTCCTGGAGGTGCCTGGCTCTTCTTGCCAGGACTCCAGGATGCTGACCAGGGACTCAGTGTTGGTTAAAGGATGTCGGCCAGTGACCACGTCTCCTCATTTCCTTTGAAGGCTTAGGCTAGTTGCCTGGGCAGAAGACAGCCAAGGTCAGCCTGAGCCTAGACACCTAGTGACCTGTGACACTGCAGCCAGTGATAGATGTTAATTTCCATGCTCAGGTATCCGCAGGTGGCGGATTCAGAGCGGTCGGAGGAGAAGTGTAACTAGAGATCACACAGTCACGAGGGCACGGGCCAAAGGTCAGGGAAAATAGCTGAGGTCGTGGAGCTCTAGCGGAGCCAGTCTAGGGCACAGGCCTCTCTCCTGTACGTGGCAAAGAGGCGATCCATATGCTGCCATCTGCAGACTCTGGACTGCTGGGGCCCTGGATGCCCGGATTTCGGCCTTGTCTTTGGAGAAGTGACGCACATGCAGTGTGCCACCGGAGGCTGTGGCCCAGCAGAGGGCAAAATCTTGAAAACGCAGGCTTCAGTTGACTTTGCCTGTGGTCTCCTTTGGCTGAGTGACATCCTGTGTTTCCTAGCAGGAGAAGGCATTCGTGGAGAGAGGCGGATTCCATGTGTGCAGGCAAAGTGTGTGCTGAGATGATGAGTCGCTGGAGACCAGGGTGGACTCTTCAGACCCAGAATAGGCCTCTGGCAGGTATGTGTCAACGTTTTCTGCCCTTCGCTCTCAGCCGGGTATTTGCATACAATGTGACCAGCGGAATTAGTAGTCTCCGGAGAGGCTGCCACATGTCAGCAAGCTTCACCTGGCCAGGGTCCGCCCGTGAGGTAGCTCCCCAATCAATCACTACTCTCTAGACCTTCCAGATAGACTACCAGATCTTGTCTGCCCGTGGGCAACCAGTAGAGCCAGAGGCCTTCCCCCTTTGCTCTTTCATCTCTGGGCACTCTGTCAGGCACTCCAAGGTGCGAAGTGACTCAGGGGGAGAGGGAAGAGATTTCAGAGAACGAACACGTCCAGAGAGAGACAGAGAGAGGCAAGAGATGCTGAGTGGGGATGCCTTGCGTACTGATATCCTCAGGAAAGTGGGAAAGAGGTACCTGGCCTGCTCTGCCAATGCCCTGAAGCAGTCCGCACCAGGGGCTCCCCTGTGCCTGCGTAGGCTTTCCCAGGGTGTGCTCAAATCCTGTGGCCACTAGGTGTCATAGGTCATAATGGAGGGCCCTGTGTCATCTGCCTGGCGGGTCTTGTCATCAGGCCCATCGTAAGCTCCGCCCACACTTGCGGTGTTGGGACTGTCTCCATGGTGATGGCAAAGGAGCCTTGGTCCCGCCCACCTGGCCTTCACTTCACCTAGCTGGCCTGCTGACCCTCACTCAGACCTCTGTGTTGATCAAAATGAATGTCCGCCAGTGGCCAGGTGTCAGCATCTGGGACAAAGGATTCGGGACCTTGCCTGAGGCAGAAGGCAGCCTAGGTCTCTGGGTACCTGGAAGTCTAGTGACTTGTGACGCTGCTGCCAGTGATAGATGGTGACTCCCACACTCACATATCCCCTGGTGGCAGAATGATAGTGATGGGTGGAGAAACATTGCTCAGGAGCACACGTTCAGTAGGGCACCGGCCAAAGGCCAGGGCCAGGAGTGGATGTCGTGGAGCTGAATGGAGAGCCAGTGAAGGGTCCAAGGATTTCTCCTATATGTGGAAAACAGGTCATCCGTGTCCCCACGTCCATAAACCATTGGACTGCTGGGGCCCAGGATGCCAGGATTTCGGCCTTGCCTTCGCAGCCCAGCCACATACGCAGCCTTGCACCGGAGGCCGGGACATGTAGACAGCAAAAATGTGGAAAATGGCAGTGTCTCCTCAATTTCCCTGGCATCGGCCTTTTTGAGTGGCATGCTTTTTTCCTAGTAGGATAAGGCACTGACGGAGAAAGGCAGGATTATGTGTGCAGGAAAGGTGTGTGCTGAGAGGGTGACGACGTTGAGACCAGGTTGGGATCTTTAGTCCCAGGAAAGGCCCCTGGCAGGTGTGGGGCAATGTTCTCTGCCCATCCGAGTTGGCGGGGGGAGGTTTTCACCAAACAAAGCAGCAGCGGAATTATTCGTTCCCGGAGAGGTTTCATCTGCCCACAAGCTCCACCTGGCCAGGGTCCGCCCCTACTGTATTGCCCATGTCAATCAACAGAAGCTGAGACCTTCCAGAGAGACTACCTGCTATTGTCTACCCACGGGGAAGCGGTCCAGCCAGAAGCCTCCCCCGTTTCATCTCCAGGCTCTCTCTCAGGCCCCCCATACTTGTGATGTGTCTCGGGTAGAATGAAGGGATTTCTCTGAATGAACACATCCAGATAGGGGCCATAGATGCTGAGGAAGGGCGCCTTGCCTACTGATATCCTAGCGTAAGTGGAAAAGAGGTACCTGCCTGCTGTCCCAGTGTGTCGAAAGTGTCCACATCAGGGGTTGCCTACTGTGAAGTTATTCCCTGGGTGCCCTCGATTTTGTGGCCAAAGACACAAGGGGCCATTGTGTGTCCATGCATACAATGGAGGGCTCTGCGGAACTGGCCGGTTAGGCTGGACTCCTCCTATTGGCTCAGTGTTTGTGACCCGTCCCTGTCAGAACTTCCGGCCAGCCTTCCGGTGGCTGTCTCCATGGTGATTGAGAAAGAAGCCTTAGGCCCCGCACTCAGCCTTCACCTGGCCTACCTGGCCTCTTTACCCTCATCTAGACCGCTCTGTGCATGAAAGAAAGGATGTCGGCCACTGACCAAGTGTCCTTATTGCCTTTGAAGGATTAGGCTCCTTGCCTGGGCAGAAGACAGCCAAGGTCAGCCTGAGCCTAGACACCTAGTGACCTGTGACACTGCAGCCAGCAATAGATGTTGATGTCCACGCTCAGGTATCTGCAGTTGACGGATTCAGAGTGGTCAGTGGAGAAGTGTAACTAGAGATCACACACTCATGAGGGCAGGGGCCAAAGGTCAGGGAAAATAGCTGAGGTCGTGGAGCTCTAGCGGAGCCAGTCTAGGGCCCAGGCCTCCCTCCTGTACGTGGCAAAGAGGTGCCACCGTCCACAGAGTATGCCGCCATCCCTAGACTCTGGACTGCTGGGGCCCTGGTTGTCCAGATTTCGGCCTTGTCTTTGGAGAAGTGACGTGCATGCAGTGTGCCACCGGGGGCTGTGGCCCAGCAGAAGCAAAATGTTGAAAATGGGGCTTCAGTTGACTTTGCCTGTTCTCTCCCTTGGCTGAGTGCCATCCTGTGTTTCCTAGCAGGAGAAGGCATTCATGGAGAGAGGCGGATTCCATGTGTGCAGGCAAAGTGTGTGCTGAGATGATGAGACCCTGGAGACCAGGGTAGACTCTTCAGACCCAGGATAGGCCTCTGGCAGGTATGTGTCAATATTTTCTGCCCATGGCACTCACCCGGGTATTTGCATACAATGTCATCAGCGGAATTAGTAGTCTCTGGAGAGGCTTCCACATGTCAACAACATTCACCCGGCCAGGGTCCACCCGTGAGGTAGCTCCCCAATCAATCACTACTCTCTAGACCTTCCAGATAGACTACCAGATCTTGTCTGCCCGTGGGCAACCAGTAGAGCCAGAGGCCTTCCCCCTTTGCTCTTTCGTCTCTGGGCGCTGTGTCGGGCACTCCAAGGTGTGAAGTGACTCAGGGGGAGAAGGAAGAGATTTCAGAGAACGAACACATCCAGAGAGAGACAGAGAGAGGCAAGAGATGCTGAGTGGGGATGCCTTGCGTACTGATATCCTCAGGAAAGTGGGAAAGAGGTACCTGGCCTGCTCTGCCAATGCCCTGAAGCAGTCCGCACCAGGGGCTCCCCTGTGCCTGCGTAGGCTTTCCCAGGGTGTGCTCAAATCCTGTGGCCACTAGGTGTCATAGGTCATAATGGAGGGCCCTGTGTCATCTGCCTGGCGGGTCTTGTCATCAGGCCCATCGTAAGCTCCGCCCACTCTTCCGGTGGGGGGACTGTCTCCATGGTGATGGCAAAGAAGCCTTAGTTCCGCCCACCTGGCCTTCACTTCACCTACCTGGCCTGCTGACCCTCACTCAGACCTCTGTGTTGATCAAAATAAATGTCCGCCAGTGGCCAGGTGTCAGCATCTGGGACAAAGGATTCGGGACCTTGCCTGAGGCAGAAGGCAGCCTAGGTCTGTGGGTACCTGGAAGTCTAGTGACTTGTGACGCTGCTGCCAGTGATAGATGGTGACTCCCACACTCACATATCCCCTGGTGGCAGAATGATAGTGATGGGTGGAGAAACATGGCTCCAGAGCACAAGTTCAGTGGGGCACCGGCCAAAGGCCAGGGCCAGGAGTGGATGTCGTGGAGCTGAATGGAGAGCCAGTGAAGGGCCCAAGGATTTCTCCAACGAGGCAAAATGCAGATCAAGCCAAGGAACACAAAGATAAAGCAGCTGAAGAAATTAAAAAGGTTACTCAAGAACATAATTAAAAATTTAATAAGCTGCAAGAAACCATAGAGAGACTGCAATCAGAAATTCAGAAGATTAACAATAAAATTCCAGAGTTAGAAAACTCAATAGAAAGTAAGAAGAGCACAGTTGAAGAACTGGAAGGCAGAATTACTGAGATTGAAGATCAAACTCTTGGGACTAATATATTTGAAGAGACAGCAGATAAAAGAATTTTAAATGAAGAAATCCAAAGAATCATGTGGGACTTTATCAAGAGAAATAACTATGAGTGATTTCAGTACCAGAACAGGGAGGGCTAACAGAAAATACAAAGGGAACTGTTGAAGATTTGTTGGCAGAAAACTTCCATGATATCATGAAAGATGCTCATCGAATTCCACATAAGGTAGATCTCAAAAGAAAGTGACCGAGAGACATAATAATCAAACTTGCCAAAATCAAATATAAAGAGAATTTTAAGAGAGGCTAGGGATAAAGGAAGTCACCAACAAAGGAGAGTAAATAATAATAAACTTGGTCTACTCAGCAGAAATCATGCAGGCAAGAAGGCAAAGGGATGACTTATACAAAATATTGAAGGAAAAAAATTGCCAGCCAGGAATCAAACCATAACCCTGGCCCTCTGGCCTTCTGGCCCTCTGGCCTTAGCCCTCTAACTCTAGCCCCTAAGCCCTGAGCCCCAAAGCCCCTAAGACCCTAAGCCCTTAGGTCCTAACCCCCAAGGCCCTAAACTCTAACCTCAACCCAAACCCTAAGCCCTATACCCTAAACCCTACAACCTAAACACCTACACCCCAAAACACTACACATCAAAACCCTACACACTAAACCCTATACTCTAAGCCTCAAACCCTAAACCCAAACCTCAAATCCCAAAGCCCAAACCCTAAACCTAACCGTAAACCCTAAACCCTAACACCTAACCCTAACCCCTAACCACCCTAACCCTAACCCTCGAACCCTAACCCTCTAACGCTAACATGAAACCCTAATCCGAAACCCTAACCCTCTAACTCTAACCTCTAACCCTAACACTCTAGCCCTAGCCCTAATCCTAACCCCAACCTCCAAACCCAACCCCAAACCTTAGACCTCAAATCCCTAGCCCTAAACCTAAGAATGAGCCTAAGCCTAACCCTATCACTTAACTCTAAACCCTACACCATAACACTTAAAACCCTAACACGCAAAAACCTAACACCCTTAGCCCTAACACATTTAACCCTAACACCCTAAACACCAAAACCCTAAACACTAACACCCTTAACCCCAAACCCCTACCTCGTAAACCCTAAACTTAAATGCTAAACCATCTAACCCTCTAACCCTAATACCCTAAACCCTAACCCCAGCCCCCAGCCTTAACGCTCGCTCTAAGCCTTAAACCTTAGGCCCTAAACCCTAGGCTCTAAGCCCTAAGCCCTAAACTCTAAGTCCTAAAACCCTAAACTCTAAGCCCTAAGCCTAACCCTCTAATCCTAAACCCTAAAACTTTACCCGAAACCCATCCCAAACCCCTAAACCTGAACCCCTAAGCCCTAGCCCTAACCCCTAACCTTAAACCTCTAAACCATACCCCTAATCCTCTAAACCTAAACCTCTAACCCTAAACCTCTAACCCTAACTCTCTAACCCTAACCACAACACCAACCCCAACCTCGGAACCCTGAAACCCTAACCCCCTAACCCCAAGCCTCTGAACCCTAAGCCTAAACCCTCTAACCCTAAACCCTAACCTTCACCCCCTCACACTCTCACTTTCTCACTCCCTCACTCTATAATCTTCTCAACCTCTAACCCCCTCACCCTCTGACCCCTCACCCTCTAACTCCCTCAATCTCTAACCCCCAACCCTCTAGACCCCAACCCTCTAACACCCACCCTCTAACCCCAAATCACATATCCCAAACAAACCCAACACCAACCCCAACCCTAAACCTAAACCCTAACCCCTAAAACCTAACCCAAACCCTAACGACTAAACCCCAAAACCCTAAACCCCAAACTGCAACCCCTAACACCTAACCTGTAACTCCAAACTCTAACCTCAAACCCTAGACCTAACCCTTACACCTAACCCCAACCAAAAAACCCTAACCCTAAACTCTAACCCCAAACCCTAAGGACCCTAACTCTAACAACCCTAACCCTAACATCCCTAACCCCAAACCCTAACCCTTTTTGTTAGCAGCCATAGCACTTAAGCACTAGCCACCAGGGTTTCCATGAGCAGTCACAGGAATAGACATATGCACACCCGTGTTCACTGCAACATTATTCACAGTAGCAAAAAGATGGAAACAACCTAAGTGCTCGTCCACAGAGGAATGGATAAACAAACTACGGTACATACACACAGTGAAACACTACACGACAATAAAGACCAATGATGAATCTCCGAAACATCTCACACCATGGATGAATCTGGGGCGCAGCACACTGACTAAGTCAATCACAAAACGACATATACAGTAAGAGACCACTATCATAAAAACTCATGAAAACATTTATGCACAGAAACAATCCTTGATGTTCACCAGGGAGACGAAGAGTGGGCAGAGAAAAGCTAAGTAAACAATAACAAAAAAAACCAAACCGACTGCCGTCGAGTCGATTCCAGCTCATAGAGACCCTATAGGACAGATTAGAACTGCCCCATAGAGTTTCCAAGGAGCGCCTGGTGGATTCGAACTGCAGACCTTTGGTTAGCACCGGTGGCTCTTAACCACTACACCACCAGAGTTTCCAACCAAACAACAGATATGTGGTAACTCTGGCAAAGGAAGAGATGGTACACAAGACTGGGGAATGAACCTCAGCCTCACTCTAACCCTAACCCTAACCCTAAACCACTTGTGCCCGAGCCTAGTAACCCCAGCCCTAACCCCAACCCCCAACCACCTAAAACCTATACCCCTCAACCTAACTCCCAAACCTCTAACCCCCAAACCTGGACCCCTAACACCAAACCCTAACCCCTAACCCTAACCCTAATCCTCTAACCCTTCTGCATCTCTGGGCCTCTCAACTCTCCGTCTGTTTTCTCCCTCCAAATCCTACTAACACTCAGTGGAATTTTGAAGTTTGAGCTGTGCTTTGCTTCTTGTTGTCTCCACCGGTCCCATCAAGGCACTGCATCATTTGCTCTGCTTCACTATTGAGTTCCAAAACCATGGCTTAGAATCACCTGACACTGAACTTCAGCGATTCAGCGCAAGGCCGTGAGAGGGCGCGCGCACCGCCGGTTCTGTTCTGCCCACCAGGCCCTCCGAGCATGGGAACCTCCTGGACCTAAGCCAGGACGACCTGGGTACCGCTGCAGTGGTGACAGCAGAAGCTTTTCTTCCCGAGGGACCCAAGACCCCAGGGCGCTCTCTCAATACTCCCATTAATGCTATGATTATCCTGACCCACTCCTTCTGCGCGACCTAGTGGGTCCTCTACCAGGCCCAGCCTTCATGACCCGCACCCCACTGCCGTGGTCACGTAGAGGAACCTGCAGGGCCGCGCCCTCCCCACCCAAGCTCTGCCCCTCCATACCCTGATGCCCTGCAGGCCTCTACTAGGTCCCCGCCCAGGGGAGAGTTGTCGCCCCGCATGGGGCGGGGGGACACGAGGGAACATTCGGAAACCACCCCCAGGCACGAAGCCGACTGCCCGTATTGAGACCATGTGAGCAGGGCTGCCCCGCCGACTGGAGCCTGCAGGGCATCACTCACGTTTGTCAGCTTCTCACCGCCCTCTGGGCTCGGGGTCCCAAGGCAACCAATCCCCACAGGGGGGCGGGGGGCGGTCCATCCGCAGGGGCTGGAAGATCGGGTTGCCGCCCATGGCCAGAGCGCTTAAAACCCTTAGAAACCCTCATAAACCGTCAGCTCCAGACCTTCAAATGTCAGCCCGAGAGACACCTAATCTCCAACCTAAAAAAGAACCAAAACACACCCGTTGCCATCGAGTCAATTCTGACTTATAGCGACGCTATAGGACAGAGTAGAACTGCCCCACAGTTTCCAAGGAGCGCCTGGTGGATTCAAACTGCCAAACTTTTGGCTAGCAGCCTTAGCACGTAACCACTACGCCACCAGGGTAACCCACTAAACCTACTGCCACCAGGGTAGAGGCTCCAAATCCTGCCAGTGTGAGGAACCCTCAAATTCCCTCAGCACCAGAGACTGCGTCCACAGCGACCGGTACACAGTGCCACACAAACGTTTAAGTTAACAAACGACCTGGTTGCTCAGGACCCCTTCCTGCTACCCCCACCCCCGCCACCCAGAGGGGGAGCGGGACCCGGCATGCACACTGTTAACAGACACTGAATCCCTGCTTCCACAAGGAGTAGGATCCCTGTGCTGCTCCACAGATTCCCAGGACCCCTTCCTTTCCCGGTGGGGCCGCGCCGACGCCCCAGCCCCGAGAGTAGACCAGCCGGGCGTGGGCGCGGGGTGCCTCAGCCTCCCAGGCACAGTGCCCAAAACAGTAAGGGGCAGCAGGGCCTTGGGCGGGGGATCCCTCTCTCCCCTGTCCCTGGCACCCTACGGAGTCTGGTGGGGGTGGGACGACGAATGGGGGCGAGTGCCCCACCCTCAGTTTGGAATCTCACCCCCCCCGGGCGAACTCTGGGCCTTGGTTTCCCCTGGCACAGGGAGCAGGTGGGGGGCGGGGGGGGCAGGTGCCCATCCCCCAGCTTGGCCCGCAAACCCGCCGCGGGCAGAGTAGGGACCTTGGCACAGCCCTGGACACGGCCTTTCTCCCCAAGCCCTTCAAGCCCCCAGGCCCGAGGGCACTCCGCAGCTGGATCCCGCGGCTGGACCCCCCCCAACCGCAAATCCATGGGGATGCAAATTTCGGGGACCAGCTGCGTCTCCCGGGCCAGAGGCTCCCTCTCGCAGCCCTTAGAGTGGCTGCGTCTGCCCGCCCCCGCGCCGCGTCCGCCCCTGGGGATCACTCGGGACGGGGTACGCCGGAGGGGGCGATGCAAGCTGCTAACCCAACGTCCGGACTCTCCAACCTCTGGAGCCCACGGGGTGCTGGGACTGGGACCCGCCCTCCTGGCACCTTCCCTCCACACCTTCGAGGGGCCGGGCTTGTTCAGTCTGGGAGCGGGTCCCTCCAGCCAGCTGCCGGAGTTTCATAACCTTCAGAAAACACAGCAGGGAAAGCAGCACGAACACCATCCTCTCTAAGGCGCGCCATCCGGCCCGGGCCCCTCACCGCCCGTCCCAGCGCTTCCGGGAGTAACTGGCTGGACGGCGAGGAACATGGCTGCCGGCCCCGCTCAGCGGCCCGGGTGTGGGGCGGGCGTGGGGGGGTTGGGCCTCCAGAGGGGAGGGTGGGGTCTAGAAGCAAGACAACGCCAAGGTGCCTGGGGTGAGGAGACGGGAGACGTCAGGAGAGGGCCCTCTGGCTTGCAGAGTTAAGTGTTGGAGGTGCAACGGTTAAGTGCTTGGCTAACTGAAAGGTGGGCCATTGGAACCCACCAGCTCAGGGGTTGAAAAGATCTGGAGATGGGCTCCCATAAAGATTCTAACTAAACAAAATCCAAACCAGTTGCTGTTGAATCAATTGCGACTCATAGTGACCCTATAGGGCAGAGCAGAACTGCCCCACAGGGTTTCTAAGACTATAAGTCTTTACAGAAGCAGACTGCCATGTCTTTCTGCCAAGAACCAACTGGTGGATTCGAACTGTCCACCCTTTGGTAAGCAGCCGAGCTCTTAACCACAGTGCCACCAGGGCTGCGCCATAAAGACTGCAACCTAGGAAACCTTGTGAGGCAGTTCTAAGTTGTCATACAGGGTTGATATGAGTCAGAATCTCTTGATGGCACACAACCATGATTGTCCTAAGAAAATTCCTCCAAGCATCTGTCTACATGACCGCTGAAGCACACATGCATGCACGCTATCAAAGCAGTGCGGCCAAAGACAGGAAATTGGAATAGAGACATTATAGAGTGGACAGTGAAAAGTGATTTCTGAGGGACATGCAGCTCAAGCGGAGGAGGTAGCGTACAACTAAATGCCCTTCTCCTTCTATTGTTCAATGGTCTTGAGAAAGAATGTGTCCCAGGAATTAACTGTAGCCCAGGAGAACTTGAAGACAGCAAATACAGAGGACCGGTCAGGATGCTTCTGCAGTGGTCAGGTTGAGGAGTGATGGTGGAAGTGCAGGTGGGAACAGTGGGCAGGCTTGAGGTGAACTTTGGAGCTTGAGCTGCCAAGAATTGCTGGTCGATCAGATGTATGGGATGAGGGGAATGTAGAATCAAAGGTGACTTCTAGAATTCAGGCTACCATGAGCGCATGGTCACCAGAGCCATTCTCTACCATGTGGAAAACCATGGAGGAACAAACTTGAG